>NW_007730284.1:2304-14847 GCF_000696425.1 Galeopterus variegatus | reverse complement strand
GGGGGACCGTTGTGTATGGGGGATCCGGCCCCGCGGGCGGGGGCGCCGCCGCGCTTCCCAAGCGGCGCACTATCCAGTGCGCCACTGGGCCGGCCCTGAATGTTTCAAATATATAATTATTGGTCAGAAGAATGATAATTTTAGACCAATCAGCAATATAAAAATGTTTGAAGAAAAAAAGCCCAAACTACCCTGTGGTACAGTTTCACTTTTTTTTTTTTTTTTTTTTTTAAGATGACCGGGAAGGGGATCTTAACCCCCGACTTGGGGTTGTCAGCACCACGCCCACCCAGTGAGCAACCGGCCATCCCTATATGGGATCCGAACCCGTGGCCTTGGTGTTATCAGCACCGCACTCTCCCGAGTGAGCCACGAGCTGGCCCAGTTTCACTTTTTTCTAAAGCACAGCAAAAGATAAAGAAGGAAACCGATTTGTTGCTTCCAGAAGTTTTGGTGCTGATGAGATCTTGCTCTAAAAAGAAGTAAAAATGTAATCAGTAGAAAGGAACATATAGATCTTGGAGCCAGGCTTACCTAGTTTGAATCCTGACTCCAATCTCAAAGCCAGAGGCCCCAGGCAGAATTAATGTTCCAGGGAATGGTGAGGGCAGTGACAGGTTCAAGACCAGCTGCAGGCTCCGTGCTTCTCACCCTCGCTGTCCGATGTGGGAGGCGCCAAGTTACCCCTGATGAGGGGGCTTCTCTAGCTTCATTCGACTCATCCTTCATTATTTAACTTGAAACATAATAACTCACATAAACTAAAAGGAAAATTATAGAATTTCAGGTTTGGAAAAAGTTTAGATATCCTCCTTCAAGGTCACTGACACATTGTTGAATCCAATGGTTTTACCAGACTTCATCTTACCCAGCCTGTCCAGCAGCATAGGACTTGCCCAGTTGATCACTCTCTCCCCTCCATAACACTCTCTTCATTTGACTTCTGAGACTGCTGTGCCCTTGGTTTTCCTCCCACCTCCCTATTTCTCCTTTTTGCTGTCTTTTGCTGGTTCCTGCTATTTGTACGGACCTCTAAACATGAGGGTGCTCCAGGGCACTCGCTCCTTTGGGGGTCTCATTTAGTCTCATGGCTATATCCTGAATATATGTCCCCAGCTGAGAATATTCCTCCAAACTTCAGACTTGTGTCTCCAGCTGCACACTTGATCTCCATCTGATGTCTAATAGGCACCTCAGATGTATCATATCTAAAGCGCAACTCCAAATCACGCTTCCTTCAAACCTCTTCCTACATTCTTCCTCATTTCATAAATGCAGCTCCCTTCTTCTAGTCACTCAGGTCAAAATCCTTGGCGTCAAACTTGACTCTTCTTTGTTTCCCTCACACCCATATCAAAATCGTCAGCAAGGGCCGGCCCGTGGCTCACTCGGGAGAGTGTGGTGCTGATAACACCAAGGCCACGGATTCGGATCCCATATAGGGATGGCCGGTTAGCTCACTGGGTGAGCGTGGTGCTGACAACACCAAGTCAAGGGTTAAGATCCCCTTAGCAGTCATCTTTAAAAAAAAAAAAAAAAAAAATTGTCAGCGAATCCTGTTGGCCACCTTCAAAACATCCACAATGTGAGCCGTTCTCACTTCCTTCCTTGCTATCACACTGGTGCAACTCACCGCTCATGCCCATCTACATTATTGCAACAGCATAAACTTGCTGTGTCTTTACAGTCTGTTCTCAATAGGGCAGCATTGGTCCTTCTAAAATGTAAATCCACCCATGTTCCCCATCTCACTCAGAGTCAAAGCCAGTGGTTTACAGTGGCTCCATGGTCCTGCCCATCTGGTACCTGTTTACTTCCTCTCTTAAACAGTTTTGTTGTTGTTTGTTTTTGAGAGGAAAAGGCCAGAAATTTATCACCAGAAATAATTTGAAAAATAATTCCAAAATGTTGAAATTTACTAATTGAAGTAGAAAAATGCTCCAAATTCCAAGTCCAGTGTTTACTTTGTGTTTATAATCCAGGCCTCATGAATAAGAAAGAATACCAAAGTGAGCACAGTAAGTGGGAAGTAGGAAATATTCTGAACACCATGGGCTAAAGTACTGTGTTTAGAGTAATTATGGTAGTAAAACCGGATTACTGTCAGCACCACACTCACTCAATGAGCTAAACGGCCATCCCTATATGGGATCCGAACCGTGGCCTTGGGGTTATCAGCACCACACTCTACCGAGTGAGCCACGGGCCGGCCCCCTTACTTCCTCTCTTTACTGAAGACCTCATCTCCTACCTCTTCCCCTCTTGGCAACTCTGCTCCAGCTACATGGGACTCCTTGCTGTTTCTAGAATAACCCAGTCTGCTCCCACCTCTGGACCTTTGCATTTGTTGTTCCCTATGCCTGGAAAACTTTTCCTCTGAGATCTCTACATGGCTCAGTCCCTCACCTCCTTAAGGGTCTCCACTCAAATGTCACATTCAAAGCGAGGCCTTCTGACCACCTGCTTAAAATGGGAACCTCTCTTCCTCCTCTAGAAGTCCCTGTCTCTATTTCTTGTTTTATTTTTCTCCACAATACTTACCACTTTGTGCTATAGAATATGCTTCTCTTCTTTATTTGGTAATATGTTTCTCTTCTTTATTTGTCACACAATACGGTATTGAATATAAGCTCCATGAGGGCAGAGATTTTTGTTGCTTTTGTTCACTGCTAACCCCCAGTACCTGACATGTAGTAGGCACTTACAAATATGTTTTGAATGGGTTAATTCATTAAACAAATATGATGTGCCAGCATATTTGAGCATATTGTCTCAATCACTGGGGATATAACTACCAACCAGACAGAGCTCCTTTTTTTGTACAGTAGCTAGATGGTGCGGGGATCTGAACCCTTAACCTTGATGTTTTAACACCATGCTCTAACAACTGAGCTAACCGGCCATCCCCAGACACAGCTGTTGCCCTTAGGAAATGTGTGTGCTTGGGGTGGGATAGACAGACAGAAAATAAATTAGAGAACAAGTAAACAAGACAATGAAGGGAAGAAAACTGGGTCTCTATTCCAGTGATCTGGCAGCACTTCCCGAGAAGGCAGCATCCCCACAGATTGAGAAGTTGGGGAGGACAGCGTTCTGGGCAAAGGAAACAGCAGCTGCAGGGTGCTGAGGTGGGACAGCACTTCACCTGAGTTTGTAGAGGGCACCAGTGGGCTGGAGCTGAGTGAGCAACATGTGGGTCAGAGACTGATTGCTCACCCAGTACCTTTTGGAACTGTCTGAATTTTTGTACCATTTGCATGTATTACCTATTTAGGTAGTACATTGAAGGGGGGAAAAAAAAGAAAAAAGTCACCAGCACATAATGAGCCAAATGAGTAACTTACACCTTTATATGGCTTGTTCTACATTAAAGTCAAATCAGATAACTGGCTAAATACAAACTTGCAAGGTAGAAAACAGTTATACAGTTTGCATTTACTAAACTACTGGTGCATTTTTTTATTATACTAAGTATTTCTCAGCAGTGATTATTTTAGAAAAGCTGATTAGAAAAAAGCCACAATATTTATCATCTAGCTAAGTGTTAAAGCAGAAATAGAAGAAAAATGGGCATACTCCTTGAGAAGAAAATAATTGTCAGTGATTACTCTGTATTTCTGCCAAAAAAAAAATTTTTTTTTTGAACAGTTCTCTTCGGGGATAATTAGGATAATTTTACTTGGTTCCCCTTTCAAAAGTCCTGCTTTCCCCAAACCAACCTTTCAGCACTCCGCCTTTGAATAACCAAATCAACGTAGAAAAACTGTGAATGAATCTGCTGGAGGACAACGGCATTACTCATGGCACATTTGCTCTGGAAAATATGTTTGGTAAGTATCAAATGTCTGAATTACTTTTCCAGGGCGTTGTAGGGTTGACAGCGTTTATTTATAACAGGGGAGATTCTAAAATTGGCCCCTATCAGCACAGAAAATAACATCCATGACAATGCTGCAAATTCGTTTACTTCTTTTTGTTAGCTCAAATAGAAGAGCAGGCCATTTAGATATTTAGTAAGCAACTTAATTATGAAACAGGTTGATTACTGGAACAGGAGAAATCTGTAGATGGGTATGTGAAATATTCTGTAGTTGGATCAATGGAACGTTAACTCCTGACCTAAGGTAAGCTCTAACTTGACAAACAGTTTTGTTGTTGTTTGTTTTTGAGAGGAAAAGGCCAGAAATTTATCACCAGAAATAACTTGAAAAATAATTCCAAAATGTTGAAATTTACTAATTGAAGTAGAAAAATGCTCCAAATTCCAAGTCCAGTGTTTACTTTGTGTTTATAATCCAGGCCTCATGAATAAGAAAGAATACCAAAGTGAGCACAGTAAGTGGGAAGTAGGAAATATTCTGAACACCATGGGCTAAAGTACTGTGTTTAGAGTAATTATGGTAGTAAAACCGGATTCTCTTGTAGTTAATTTTCTTTTTTTTTTAAAAGATGACCGGTAAGGGGATCTTAACCCTTGACTTGGTGTTGTCAGCACCACGCTCAGCCAGTGAGCGAACCGGCCATCCCTATATGGGATCCAAACCCGGGGCCTTGGTGTTATCAGCACCACACTCTCCCGAGTGAGCCACGGGCCGGCCCTAATTTTCTTTTTGAGTAGGGCCATCATTCTAATATACACTGGGGAACATTAAATTATAAAATTATTTGCCCAAAATTATTGCACAATTAAACTATACTTAAACAGTTTTGTTGTTGTTTGTTTTTGAGAGGAAAAGGCCAGAAATTTATCACCAGAAATAACTTGAAAAATAATTCCAAAATGTTGAAATTTACTAATTGAAGTAGAAAAATGCTCCAAATTCCAAGTCCAGTGTTTACTTTGTGTTTATAATTCAGGCCTCATGAATAAGAAAGAATACCAAAGTGAGCACAGTAAGTGGGAAGTAGGAAATATTCTGAACACCATGGGCTAACGTACTGTGTTTAGAGTAATTATGGTAGTAAAACCGGGGGCTGAGCGTGGTGCAGACAACACCAAGCCAAGGGGTGAGATCCCCTTACCGGTCATCTTTTTAAAAAACAAACAAACAAACAAAAAACTATACTTATTCATATGTTATGGTTTGGATGTCCCCCAAGTTCATGTTGGAGCTTAATCCCTAATGAGGTGATTGGATCATGAGGGCTATGCCCTCATTAATGGATTAATCCATTCATGGATTAGGGGTTTAATGGATGAATGGGTTATCATGGGAGTGGCACTAGTGGCTTTATAAGGAGAGGAAGCACATTAGCTTGCACTCTATCCCCTCGCCATGTGATGCCCTATGCAGCCTCAGGACTCTTCATAGAGTTCCCATCAAGATCCCAGTCCCTCACAAGATGCGTCCCTTGACCTTGGACTTCCCAGCCTCCAAACTGTAAGAAATAAATTTTGTTTCTTTATAAATTATGCAGTTTCAGGTATTCTTTTATAAGTGACAAAAAATGGACTACTAATACATCATGTTGATACACAATTTCATAAGCCAAAAATTTTCATGGTTCTTGTTATCAGTATGTTGTATTGCTGGTGATCCAAACTCCTTTGACAAATATATTTTCAACAATTATCAAAAAGATGTTTACTAAGCATCCAGTTGCTTAATGTCATTTGATAGTGGTAGTTTTTGCCCTCCAGTAGTCTAGAAATTGGTGTGCTGTTTGTGTGTGTATATAAAATGATGCTTCTGAGGGAGGTCTTTTTCAAAAAATATGTTAACATTAGGGCATAAATTCCTTTAATAATGTTTTGCATTTTTGCTAGTCTCTTTAAAAAGTGTAGTGAGTTGACCGTAGATTTTAAGTACCTGGGATCTATTGCCACCTAGTGTTATATTGCTCTATTATTTCCGATAAGATCAGTGCGCTCAGGGTGGTATGGCCGTAGACTTATTATTTCAAAGCTGAGCACATATGGATGGAAATATTGTTGGTCTCCTTTCTCCCATGCTGACCTCAGTGCATCTCCACCCCCAATTCACAAAGTCACCAGGTCTTACTGCAAGGCTTTTTTTCCTTTTTCCTCGCCATTGCCACAACAATCTAGCATTCATGTTCATTCTGTGGAAAGAAAACTTGAAGGGCTTGATTCAGTTTGATTGGCTCATCTTAATCAGCACTGCCTGCAGGCAAGTGACCTGAGCTCTCTGGGCTTCAGTTCACTCATCTTTTAGATGGGAATACTAATACCCACTTGTTAGTTTTTCTGATTAAATGAGTAAATATATTTAAAATGCTTACAATATCTGACACATGCAAGCATTTAATAAATGCTAGTTTTTATCAATTCGCATATCATGCCAGAGTCCTTACATAGGAATACAAGTGTTGAAAATAGTCTATATTACTTTCCATTTTATGGTCAGAAGGCAGTACTTAGGTTCCCTGTGACAATTTAGGCTGTTTTGAGAGGTCTATTTTGGATGAAGTCCTTTGCAAATATTTTTTATCCAGTCTGTAGTTTGTCTTTTCATTCTCTTAATGGTGTCTTTCACTGAGCAAGTTTCACATTTTGATCAAGTTCAATTTATCATTTTTTTCCTTTAAGGATCATGCTTCTGGTGTCATGTCTAAGAATTCTTTGCTTAAATTCAGCTCATGAAGATTTTTCTCCTATGTTTTCTTCTAACAGTGTTTTAGTCTTATGTTTTACATTTAGATCTATGATACATTTTGTGTCAATTTTTGTAAAAGGTGTGAAGTTAGTCTTTCCTATCATCACTTGCAAATGTTGATGTTGATCTGTAATAAGATGTTACATATTTCATATTTTGAAATACCTTTTCACAGACAGGTACTCAAGTACTGGTATCAATCACATGCATGTGACTTTTTTAATTTTCTTTTTAAAACTATTTCAACATAACTATGCTTACAGAAATATACTCATATTGTTTAATAGAATGCAATTTGTTTAACTTGTCCTACACAATTTGGACCAAAAACTTGCTACACAGTTTAAGATTTTTTTTTAAAAAAAGGTTTTGCAATCTTGTTACATGCATGTGACTTTAATTGATATTTATTATTGTCATTACATTGCAGTTAGTCACCTTCTGCTGAAAGATAGGTAGAAGCACTGCAATCTTAGATTTTGAAATATGGAAATTTCCTTTATACTTGTATTTAGGTCTAAAAGCACTGCTGGAAGTATAGTGTGAGGTTGGAAAATATATCTATGGAAAATATATCTGTGTGGGTATTAAGATCTCATTTCTTGTTTTACCTTTTCACAGAAGTATATAAAGCAACCTAACACTTCTTGTGACTCAAGTGTTAGTTGTCATCAAACAACATCAAAATGACTTTACAGTCATGTTTCAAACTTAAGTGGTGTTTTGACTTGTAATTCTAAGTTGAATTCATTGACTTAAATTCATGAAGAAACATCAAGTATGCAACAAAAGCTAATTTCTGAAGCCATTCGGTGTTCAATGATAATGGCTGAGGGAGGTTCCTCTCATTCAGAAATTTTTAATCTTGGCCCTGCACTCAGAATGTCTCAATAAAACATTATCACTGCTAAGCCATCAAACTACAGTGTGGTACGGCATCAGGATATTCAGCTTCTATTTCTGTCAAAAACTTTTGGAACTGATAATGGCTAAGTCCATGTGAATAAATGAAGTACACTGGTGACAATTTTGGTTCAATAAAACATGATAGATTCAGGTATTTTCTGAAAAGTATCTGCTGGTGAATAATACAATAAATAACAATAGCCTCCAAACACCTTATATTTTCACAAACTGTAATTAGTCCAACTAAACCTTTTTCTGCTCCACATTTTTACCACCATCAGTTGTGGCACATCCTGGCAGATTCCACTTCAGCTTGTACTGAATTTCTTAACTTTGAAAACACTTTCCCTTATAAGTGCTCCACGTAAACTATTCAGAGGCTCTTTTTCTGCTCCACATTTTTACCACCATCAGTTGTGGCACATCCTGGCAGATTCCACTTCAACTTGTACTGAATTTCTTAACTTTGAAAACACTTTCCCTTATAAGTGCTCCACGTAAACTATTCAGAGGCCAATTCTTCAGTCACTTCTAGGGTGACACTGTCCTATTTTCCTGGGACCAAGGTTCCCAGAATGCAGGACTTCCAGTGTTAAAACCAGAAAGACTCTAAGCAAAATGGGATGAGTTGGTCACCCTGGCATTTCAAACTTAAGGCACTGACTGCTTGAATAATCAACTGAGCAGTTAACATCTGCTAACTCATCAAGAGCCAAGGAAAAACATTTCAAATCATTTCTAAATTGACTGTTGATGTTGCTTCCTTAACTCTTCAAGCAGTTGTTCTTGCTGAAGTGCTAATAATCTTAAAAAGTTTACTTTCTCTGAACACATTTCTTTGGCTGCTGCAACCAAACACAATTTAATTACCTCATTATTGGTAAATGGCTTTCCTTGCTTGGCTAACAAGTAAGCTACTTGGAAATTTAAAGCTTCATTTTCATTTGTAACTTTTGTCAAGAAATTGAATGCTGACATGTTCTATTTTAAATATCTGTTTCATAGCTTTCCTGTCAGTTGGGACTAATGTGATGAATGCTTAGTATGGTAATCTGACATACAATATATATTGTATTCTTCTAGCACAGTTGGAGCATCACTGCAAAAATAAGCACAATGCATTACCATCTAATTTGATAAAAACCACATAAAATTCATGAATGCTTAGTATGGTAATCTGACATACAATATATATTGTATTCTTCTAGCACAGTTGGAGCGTCACTGCAAAAATAAGCACAATGCATTACCATCTAATTTGATAAAAACCACATAAAATTCATGATACTATGTAGGTGCATGAGTTAAAACTGCATCCCTGTAACTTGTAGTGCACCCAGCAGTGCTAAGCAGAGAACCACTGTCACAACTGAGCAACGCTAACAATAAATGTGGCTGCATGACAGCATACCTTAACGGACACTAAAGTTTGGATTCTATTATCATTTTCTTGTGTCATGAAGTATTTTCCACCTGACCACTTAAAAATGTAAAACAAAACTGGGCAGTAGGTCTGACTTAGCTTGCAGGCTATATAGTTTGCCACCATGTGTTCCACAGGATGACCCATGATGTAGTTAGATTTGGGCCATTTGATTATTTCTGCCAACTGAAAGTAGAAATGATACGTAACACTCCTGGACAAAGGATAGCAGTGTGCAACATGGTCATTGCACAGAGGACAGCTGCCGTAAGTTGTCTAACTTGAGTCAGTCTGAACAAGAAACACCTTTGCCATACTAAAGAGAGGTTTTGGAATCATTAGCACAGCATATGAATTTTTCAAATCTCATACCATGAATCAGCCAATTTCCAGTCATAGTGATCAGTTGCTTTAGATATGGCCACACTGTATTCCAAACAATGCTAGTAATAGAAGAAAACCCAATTTTGAACTTGTCACGTTTATTCATTTGCCATTTGTTCACCATTCAAATGCCATTTCTGTGGCATTTATTCAATTGCCACTCCAATTTGCAGCTCGTGAAATGTCTGGCTCCAAGTGAAACTCATCCCTTTTTTTTCCCTTGCAGGTTTTTGCTCTGATTATATATAATAGCAACACATACTTGTACCAATTTTTAAAACTAGGAAAGGAAAAATAATCTGTAACTCCACATTAGTATTTTGATGTCTTCTCATTTTAAAAAAATGCATTTTTACAGTTGTGATCACACCAATTGCATGACTTTGAGTTGTACCCTTTTTTCACCTTATATGCTCCATATTACTTAAATAAACCTTTCATAAGTAGTTTATTAGTTGAGGAGGCTTCTATTCCAGATTCCAAACTGTCTCCTACAAAACCTGAAAATAAAACCCATGCCACTTTGATGATTTTCTTCTGAAAGATCCTAATCTAGTCCACAGGAAGATGTTCTTTGTAATCTTGTAACTTCAACTCTGTTTCTTGTAAAAATGTCCATGGCCATGACATGGAATCACCCCTTCCCTTCTCCAGGTTACACTACAAAATTCCCTTACACGTTAAGTGCTGATGAATTGTAGCATACCTAAGTGGAGTGGGTAGATGGTAGTTTGGGAAAGAGGAAATACTCAGTTCATCTTGCCATGTACATGTATGTGTTTGAATGCACATGACCCTTGAGATAAAACATGACAGACATGTTTCTGTGTGGAGAAGTTCATCTGATGCTTTCCTAGAAGGGGAAACCAGAGAGATGTTCAGACTCACAAAGTTCACAAACAGTTCATAAAGGGAGGCATGTGTTCAATAAATACATACAAAGTATTAAAAAACTTCTAGGTATCAGGAAATATTCTGAAGGCATAATCCACTCTTCACATACACTTAGCTCAGAATCTTATATTTAAAAGATTTAATAATGGATAAAAAAAAAGCTTGGTAGCAATGGATGTTTTTAACAAATTTGGTTTAACTAACACAAAAGCACATTTAAAGAGCATCAGAAACTTGATGGTCAAGCAAGATTGGTGGTCTTTATTTGGTGGTAACAAAAAAGGTTGCAGTTTAGTACTGAACTGTGCAGTTAATGGTGATCCTTCTATCCAGGCAGAGTAACTAAGGAGAGCTATAAAATCTAACAACAACAAAAACCAAACTAGAGATTAGGATAAACAGCGTTGAGTCCAGCCGACTACAAGCTGGTATGCACACCTGTGTTTCAGCAAGGGCAGGCAAGCCAAAATAACAAATTGCTTTCCTATTAACTTGAGTGAATGGTATGTTTTTCCTCCAAAGATCTTGTCAATGGTTATGTTTCATTGTACCTAGTAAAATATGAAGTCATCCCTTATGACAAAATCACATTTTTCATAACAAATATTGTACATAATACACTCAGATTGCTTTCCTATTAACTTGAGTGAATGGTATGTTTTTCCTCCAAAGATCTTGTCAATGGTTGTGTTTCATTGTACCTAGTAAAATATGAAGTCATCCCTTATGACAAAATCACATTTTTCATAACAAATATTGTACATAATACACTCAGTCACTGATTGCTTTTTCGTCGTCTTTTTTTCCCTGAACGTTCACGTGTTTGAGTCTCTTGTATTTCTTCTTTTACACTGGATACAGGCTGTTTGAAAACTACTTCATTATCTTTATCATCGTCGTTTATTTCAGCCACTTCAGACTGTCGTTTCTCCAAAAATGTTGGTGTACAAACTGGTGTGGGACCCTGGATTCAACAAATAAAAGTTTATAATACATAAAAATGTTACAATATTAGATATGACTTTACACCAAAATATCACCTCCCTTCCACTTTTATAAGTCATTCTGTGTTATTTTAGGCCCGTTTCCATCTTTTGGTGATACAATTGCAGATAATAAAGAGCGTAGGTGTTTATCAAACTTAGTACAGAAATTCACAATTAATTGGAATGTAATACGCTCCCTTATAAGATTTTAGATAGAAAACTGCTAAATCACCAGTAAAGATCTACCAAAAACATCGTAAGATTAGATTTGAAATCTTAAAATGACATTAAGCAGAAACTGCTTTTCCTCCTTCAAATTATTTCTATACCTAGTGCCCAGAATATCGAAGACAATTTTACCTGGCTATCCATAGTCTTCTCAGGAGTGTTAGCAGTGCCTAAAACTTTCTTCTTCTTCTTCTTCTTCTTCTTTTTAGGTAAAACCTTCAAATACATTTTTAAAGATTTTATCAATCTGCGTATTTATCAGCTATAGTAGTTTTGAATATATTTTCCTATTTATCTTTCTTGGATGTCTAGCAAGTAATATGACAAAGAAAACCTTACCTGGCTATTTGCAGACTTCTGAAGATCAGTGTTTGAAACTTTTTCCTTTTTCCGTAAAATCTTAAATAAACAGAAGTTATCAATTTGCGGTTTCACATCTTTACTTACTTTTTACTTACCATTGGATCCTCATATATATTATGAGCAAATCCTCCCTAAATGACAGAGCATTTCAATTTAAAAAGTAAAACCCACAAATACAGTGAGTAGTCTTAAATAAAGGGCAAAACTAGAAGAGGACCCTAACTGAGGAACTGGCAGAAGCCACTGAGGTTGAGAGAAGGCCAAAACCTGGAGCTCACTGATTCATAGAATCCTGAATTCAGGAAGGTGGAACTAGGAAGAATATGAAAAGTCAGGGCCTGGAGGCCTGTCTGAGCTAAGTTCAGCATTATGGCAACGAAGCCACCTGCTTTCCCACTAAGTAACAGGGTACAGGAAAAGTAGCAATTTCGTGCCGGTTTTTAAGTTTCACTGTTCCAGCTCCCAAATGGTTCATGAGTATACCAGGGCCTAAGGCCTCAACATAATGCTCCAGTACTGGTGTTTGGGATTTGGGCAAAGAATTAACAATGAGGAACTGGGCCAAAGGAGGATAACTCAGTCTTCTACTTTCTGAATGAGGTTAAAAGACCTAATAAATTTGGGATTAGAGGCCATTTCTTTTTTTTTTTCCTTTTTGTCTTTTTTTGTGACCGGCAACGAATTGCAACCCTCAGTGTTGCGCCCGTACCGGACCGGGACCAGCAACGGGATCGCAACCCTT
>NW_007730284.1:0-876 GCF_000696425.1 Galeopterus variegatus | reverse complement strand
ACTTTAGAATTCCCCCAGTGCCATTCCTCAGTCATAAACAAAGTGATGTGGCTAATCTCCTATCAGAGTGATAGATGAGCCAATTCTACCCTAAAGGAGTTATCTAATGCTTTAAGGGCAAAAGCAATAAACTCTACAATTTAGTTCTAAATAACTCTTTCTGCTGTTTTTCATAGTTCAGAACTCTTTCTGCTATTTTTCACAGACACAGCACACCACTGAGTTGGCACATGTGCTTGACTCCTTTTAGGTCTCTTACCCAGCCCACTTCCTCCTAGCAAAAGCCACACTTTAATCTGAAAATGAACCCATGACCTCAACCAGGCTCCTCAGATTCTCTCTCATCACAATGGGAGCTAGACAGAGATGGTACTTGGGCAACTTTGTCAGCCATTTGAGCAGATGCCTGTGAACTTGGGTACCTGGGATGGCCACATGCCACGACGAGCATACCACCATGCCTCCTAAGGGCACTGACATCTGGATAGGGATGCTCTTGGTACCCTCTGGGAGTACAAAGTCAGCAGCTCTACTCGCTTCTTTCTGTAGGATGAACTTCGACCCTGGGGGTGTATCTCCTCTACTCTTTATGGCTTCTTTCATGTGGAAGAGCCGGAGCCAATGCCATTTCAACTGATTTTGAAATGTGATTCCTCCCCTTTGATGTAATCCTATCTAGAACCCATTCATCATTCCCACAGCCCCAGGGTAAATTCCAAACTTCCTGATTTATAAGGCCTTCAATAATCTGGGGTCGAGCCCGTGGCGTACTCCGGAGGGTGCGGCGCTGGGAGCGCGGCAGTGCTCCCGCCGCAGGTTCGGATCCTATATAGGGATGACCGGTGTACTCACAGCGCTCACTGGCTGAGCGCGGTG
>NW_007730283.1:197942-200341 GCF_000696425.1 Galeopterus variegatus | reverse complement strand
CTTGAGGGACCAATCAGCAGGCCTGTCCCTCTGGGGAAACATTATCTCCCAGGCGCTTTGAAAATCAGGCAGATTTTACTCGGACCTTTAGGAACCCTTTGCCCAGCTCCTCAATCCTCCATGTTCATCCCCAGAACACACACGATGTCCTGTGGAAAACACCGACCATGTCGGTGCTTCTTGATTTGCCGTGTTGGTGTTTCTTGATTTGTGTGATTTCTCACCCCAGCACCAGTCTTGAGGGACCAACCAATACGTCCCTGGTTTCTCAGTCCCCTGCATGGGCCAAGTGTGATCATCTCTGTCCCCCACGTGGGCCAAGTGCGATCATCTCTGTTCCCCACGTGGGCCAAGTGCGATCATCTCTGTCCCCCTCGTGGGCCACGTGTGATCATCTCTGTCCCCCACGTGGGCCAAGTGCGATCATCTCTGTCCCCCACGTGGGCCAAGTGCGATCATCTCTGTCCCCCACGTGGCCCAAGTGTGATCATCTCTGTCCCCCACGTGGCCCAAGTGAGATCATCTCTGTCCCCCACGTGGGCCAAGTGTGATCATCTCTCTCCCCCACGTGGCCCAAGTGTGATCATTGTAGCTTTCTCTTGGTGGAATCAGAGTCACAGAGCCACAAGAAGGAAGTACTAAGAGAACAAGATGCCCACCATAAAAATTAGACCTTATACAAATATGTTAAGATCGAGAGGGGACTCGGAACATCCGAGACTGCAGCCGTGACAGTCGGAGTCAGTGGTCTGAGGGCAAGTAGGGTTTGCAGGAAAATTCAAGCCATNACGTCCCTGGTTTCTCAGTCCCCTGCATGGGCCAAGTGTGATCATCTCTGTCCCCCACGTGAGCCAAGTGCGATCATCTCTGTCCCCCTCGTGGGCCAAGTGTGATCATCTCTGTCCCCCACGTGGGCCACGTGTGATCATCTCTGTCCCCCACGTGGGCCAAGTGCGATCATCTCTGTCCCCCACGTGGGCCAAGTGCGATCATCTCTGTCCCCCACGTGGCCCAAGTGCGATCATCTCTGTCCCCCACGTGGCGCAAGTGAGATCATCTCTGTCCCCCACGTGGCCCAAGTGCCATCATCTCTGTCCCCCACGTGGTCCAAGTGTGATCATCTCTGTCCCCCACGTGGCCCAAGTGTGATCATTGTAGCTTTCTCTTGGTGGAATCAGAGTCACAGAGCCACAAGAAGGAAGTACTAAGAGAACAAGACGCCCGCCATAAAAATTAGACCTTATACAAATATGTTACGATCGAGAGAGGGGACTCGGAACATCCAAGACTGCAGTCGTGACAGTCGGAGTCAGTGGTCTGAGGGCAAGTAGGGTTTGCAGGAAAATTCAAGCCATGGGTATCTCGCCACACAGATGTATCCTTGATCATCTGTCCCCACTGAGAATTAGCAAACACCCTGCCCTAGAAATCTCCCTCTCTGACATTCCAATTCATGTAATTATTGTTTCCACTAGTCTATTATGCCCTCTGGTTTACACAACGATACGTGCTTCGCTTTTTTGTTTAATTAGACATCAGTCCTGAAGCTCTTTTAATTTCCAACAGGTGACTTCCTTAATTTTTATAAAAGTGAATAATGTATGTTTATGTAACCAGTTACCTGTAAACAGACACTGGCCAGTTCTCAATATTTTGCTACCCAAACCTGCACAAATGAATATAGAGATAAATTTAAATGGACCCAGTATAAAAGGCTTGAGAACTCCTTCCAAACTAAGACTGATAGCAAAACTGGGGTGCTAGTCGGATAACATGGTAAAATATTTTTAAATTGTACATTTTTTCACACGTAAGTAGTTCTTTAAAATTTTTTGTGAGGTATATAATACTTAGAAAAGATTACATAGAATGTTTTAAGTTTAAACATTAATGTCACATAAACTCTGCAGGCTGGACACACACTAATGAGTACACTGGGCAGATAGCAGGCTCCCAGTGTGTCCCTCCTGACCTCAGTTCTCTCCTGTCCCCAGATGTGACCACTGTCAGAAATTTTATAGTTATTCTTTTTGTCTTGACCATCTGTTATGTATCATTGACAAGTGTTTTGTCTAACTTCGTATCTTTTAAACTTTCCATGAAAGGGTATTAATAGAATTACCCTGCACATGGTCATCAGTGGTTTCTCTGTCTCAGTCTGTGTCACACATGCTGGCGCCTGTGACTGTGGCTCCTCTAACTGACCCATCCATTCCAATGCTTTTAACGTTTGGGCTGTTTCAAGTTTATTTTTTGCTCTTATCAAAATGCTGCTCCTAGGCGCCTCCCCCTCGGGAGCGGAATAGGCTGCGTCCCGACCTGAAGGCGCCGCAGAGCCGGGTGCTGGTGACGGCCGCCGCGCCCCGCAAGGCCGCCCCTCTCCCGGGCCAGGAACTTGC
>NW_007730283.1:193321-197604 GCF_000696425.1 Galeopterus variegatus | reverse complement strand
TGGTGACGGCCGCCGCGCCCCGCAAGGCCGCCCCTCTCCCGGGCCAGGAACTTGCCACCACCAGCACCATGCCCTACCCGTATCCAGCACTGACCCCGGAGCGGAAGAAGGAGCTGTCCCACATTGCTCACCGCCTCGTGGCTCCGGGCAAGGGCATCCTGGCAGCAGATGCGTCCACCGGAAGCATTGGCAAGCGGCTGCAGCACTGGCACCGAGAACACCGAGGAGAACCGGCGCTTCTGCCGCCAGCTGCTGCTGACCGCTGACGACCGCGTGAATCCCTGCATTGGGGGTGTCGTTCTCTTCCATGAGACTTTCTGCCAGAAGGCGGATAATGGGCATCCCTTCCCCCAAGTTATCAAGTCCAAGGGCGGTGTTGTGGGCATCAAGGTAGACAAGGGCGTGGTCCCTCTGGCAGGAACAAACGGCGAGACTACCACCCAAGGGCTGGATGGGCTGTCTGAGCGCTGTGCGCAGTACGAGAAGGACGGAGCTGACTTCACCAAGTGGCGCTGTGTGCTGAAGATTGGGGAACACACCCCCTCAGCCCTTGCCATCATGGAAAATGCCAACGTTCTGGCCCGTTATGCCAGCATCTGCCAGCAGAATGGCATTGTGCCCATCGTGGAGCCTGAGATCCTCCCTGATGGGGACCATGACTTGAAGCGCTGTCAGTATGTAACCGAGAAGGTGCTGGCAGCTGTCTGCAAGGCTTTAAGTGACCACCAGATCTACCTGGAAGGCACCTTGCTGAAGCCCAATATGGTAACTCCAGGCCACGCCTGCACCCAGAAGTATTCTCCAGAGGAGATTGCCATGGCAACTGTCACAGCACTGCCTCGCACAGTGCCCCCCGCTGTCACTGGGATCACCTTCGTGTCAGGAGGCCAGAGCAAGGAGGAGGCATCCATCAACCTCAATGCCATCAACAAGTGCCCTCTGCTGAAGCCATGGGCCCTGACCTTCTCCTATGGCCGAGCCCTGCAGGCCTCTGCCCTGAAAGCCTGGGGTGGGAAGAAGGAGAACCTGAAGGCCGCCCAGGAGGAGTATGTCAAGCGTGCCCTGGCCAACAGCCTCGCCTGTCAAGGGACGTACACCCCAAGTGCTCAGGCTGGGGCCGCAGCCAGCGAGTCCCTCTTGGTCTCTAACCACGCCTACTAAGCGGAGGTGTTCTAAGGCTGCCCCCCAGCACTCCAGGCCCCCACCCCGTCCCACACTCACTCCTTAAGAGGGGGCCTCGCCTGGGGCTCCAGGCTGTCTTTCCCATCGCTCTTGGCCTCCCTTGTGACACTGGTGTGCGGTATTGTCTGTGCATGCTAACACTATCACCCTTTCCAGCCCGCTGCCAATAAACACTGTTTAAGGGGGATTAAAAAAGAAAGAAAGAAAGAAAGAAAATGCTGCTCCTACAATTCATGTTTGTTTCCAAATGCCCACATATAACAAATTCTCAACCCACTGGAGATGAATTGCTGGGTTGTAGATTATGTGTGATTTCAAACTTATAGCAAAGGCCGATGAGTGTGTGACTAGACCCACCATCTCCGCGTGTGATGATTTATTCCACGTGATGGACAACATTGGAATTGCCTCCTTTAATAATTTTTGCCCATCAGTGTACACGTGATAGAATTTCCTTGTGATTTTTATATTGCTTTTTATTAATTACCAATGAGATTGAGCTGGAGGTGTTCTAAGGCTGCCCCCCAGCACTCCAGGCCCCCACCCCCTCCCACACTCACTCCTTAAGAGGGGGCCTCGCCTGGGGCTCCGGGCTGTCTTTCCCATCGCTCTTGGCCTCCCTTGTGACAGTGGTGTGCGGTATTGTCTGTGCATGCTAACACTATCACCCTTTCCAGCCCGCTGCCAATAAACACTGTTTAAGGGGGATTAATAAAGAAAGAAAGAAAGAAAGAAAATGCTGCTCCTACAATTCATGTTTGTTTCCAAATGCCCACATATAACAAATTCTCAACCCACTGGAGATGAATTGCTGGGTTGTAGATTATGTGTGATTTCAAACTTATAGCAAAGGCCGATGAGTGTGTGACTAGACCCACCATCTCCGCGTGTGATGATTTATTCCACAAGATGGACAACATTGGAATTGCCTCATTTAATAATTTTTGCCCATCAGTGTAAACGTGATAGAATTTCCTTGTGATTTTTATATTGCTTTTTATTAATTACCAATGAGATTGAGCATTTTTCATATATAGTCTTTTGTCTCCTACAAAATACACATCGGTTATTTTATTTTAATTCATGTGTATGTTTATTGGTTTCTTATGATTTCTTTATATACTCTGGACACTAATCTTTTTCATTTGTAGGTACCACAAATATTTTCTCCCGGATAGTGATTTATCTTTGCACTCCCTTTATTCTACATTTGAACAAGCTATTAATTTAAATAGAATTGAATTTCTCAATCCCTCACTTTGTAGCATCCTGGGTTTTTTTTCTTATATAAGAAAACTCTCCCTATTCTGAAGTGTCAAAAGACAAAATTACAACAAATTTAGTTAAAGGTCTCATTGTGATTCTACAATCAGGCAGCAGGTCATTCCATGAAAAACAGTAAGTTCCAATGAGCCAAGTGGGGGAGGTTGATTTTATGAACAGAAAAGGCTGAAGAAAGCGGAAACAAAGAACAAAAGATGGACTGGTCATTTCAAGGTTACTTTCATTGTTAAGGTGAGGACTGGGGGACAGAACAATGGAAAAATAACTGATGATTTAACATCAGGTTACTTCTGGCTGCCCTTTTTGGGTAGGAATTACAGCAGGGGGAACTTCATTCTTATACCTATTGAAGATTAAACTGACCTGTTTGGGAAATTGGCTGTTACTTCTCTCTCCTGGTTTCTCAGGAGGTCAGACCACAACTTGATTTAGATTTGGTGACATAGAACTTAGCAGGGGGTGACCCCATTTTGATTTTTAGGCTAGTCTTTTGGAACCTAGTGAAACAATGGCCTCATAATTTTATTTAACAGAAGTTATTAAAACGCTTGCTGCAACTTCTAAGAGTGCTGTAGTTTCTCCATATGTAAAGTTTCAATAAGTTAATTATTGTACATGGAGTTGATCGGAGGAAATGCATTATCCTGCTGTAGATAACCAGTTGTCACTGTCCCACGTGTTAATGTGTCTATCACTTCCACCACTTCACAGCAATGCCTAATCTGTCATCATCATTGTGAAATATGAGGATATTTGTATTTTATAACATGGAGACATTTTTATCCCTGTTATAACATGGAGACATTTTATGAGGATATTTGTATTTTATAACATGGAGACATTTTTATCCCTGAAATGAGCTCCACTCTTGATAAGTATCTAATATACTGGGAACATTTTGTCTATTCCTTCACTGCAGACCTAGAACATGACCCGTCACACAGGAGAACACCACAAAATACTTATTTGACATCCTCAAGAGAGACACACATACCTGGATTCATACACAAATCTCATGATAGGCCACTTCCATTTCAACCACGGAGAATGAAAACTGCTCTCACGTCCACCCCTTTTGGCAGAAGGATATCCCCCGCCCCCACCCGTCCAGCAGGGCAGGTGCTTCAGCTGTCCTGGTGGGGGACGGGCCTTCCTGAGCCTTCACATTCCACTTAAAAACCTGAGAACCAGGAGCCTAAGTTTCCAAGTGTCAGGGGCCAGAAACGACTGGAGTTTTGATGCTGGAGCCCCTTCCATGCTCTAGAATTCTTCCAGGAATGGGCCCCTCACTTCCAGACCCAGGTGGCTCACTCAGGGCATCACTGGTGTCTATTCCCTCACTCAGCCACCATGTCCTCCTCTGAAGTCATCCCTGATGCTATGGGACACTCTGCATCACTGTAGAGTCACCACCAAAGAAGGTCCTCAGCAGATGCGTTCCCTGGGCTTTGGACTTCCCAGCATCCAAAACTAAGGAATAAATTTTCTTTCTTCATAAATTACCAAGTTTCAGGTATTCTGTTAGAAGCAACAGAAACAGACTAATACACTATATGAGCATGAAGCGAGACTCTTCCTACCACCTTGGGATCCTTCTCTGGAAGAAATGCAGGGCTGGGGAAGGACTTGTGCCTCCTCTGACCCTGTGTGGAACCCAGATTGAAGTTGGGAAACAGCCACAAGGGCCATTTGTTTTAATTTGTCCCAGCTTAAAAGTCCAAAGTCCCACCGTGAAATCAAAACAAGTTACCTACTGCCAAGACACAATGGTGGGACAAGCATAGGGTACATATTCCTGTTCAAAAAGGGAGAAATAG
>NW_007730283.1:191165-192537 GCF_000696425.1 Galeopterus variegatus | reverse complement strand
GGTGGGACAAGCATAGGGTACATATTCCTGTTCAAAAAGGGAGAAATAGGCCAGAGGAAAGAGGTAACAGGTCCTAAACATGTCCAAAATCCAGCAGAGCAGGCATCAAGTGTCAAAGCTGGCAAACTTCTCTTCACTTCATATGTGACGTCCTCTGCATGCTGGTGTGGGGTCGTGTCCCCAAGTCATTGAGCAGCCCCACTCCTACAGCTTTCCTGGTCTCAGGCCATGCTTCAGCTCTCCCAGGCTGGTGTCCCACTCTGGTAGCTCTACAAGTCTGGGGTCTCCGTGGTAGTCCTGCTCCCGTGACTCCACTAGGTGTGGCCCTGGTGGGGTTTCTCTACTGCAACTCCAACCCCGCATTTCTGCTCAGCATTGCTCTAGTAAAAGCTCTCTGCAGTAACTCAGCCCCTGTGACAGATCTCCTCCTGCATCCCCAGGCTTTTCCATACATCCTTTGAAATTGGGGTGGAGGCTCCCAAGTCTTCATAGCTCTGGCATTCTGTGAGCTTGCAAACTTAACACGATGTGGACACCACCAAGGCTTTGGCTTGTATCTTCAAAGCTGCAGGTCCAGCAGCACCCAGGGCCAATTTAGCTGCAGCCAGGGCAGCCAGGGTGTGGGAAGCAGCATCCCGAGGTGGCCCTGGGCAGCCAATCCATGGAGGATGCCTTGGGCCTGTCCTCTGAAGCCATCCTATCTACCTAGGCCCCTGGGCCTGTGACGGAAGGGGCAGCCTCAAGTTCTCTGAAATACCTTCGAGGCCTTTCCTTCCATGCTCTTGATGATCCCTTTCTCTGTCCTGATCTTAGCCAATGGTCCCTTGGGCTACACACTTGGTTTCCTCTCTTAAACAGACTTTCTCACTCTTTATGGGAGTTTTCCAATTTTTTACCCTCTTCTTTCTTTTCAATTATAAATTCTGGCTTATGTCATGCCTTCTCTGCCATAACTCAGGATAGGCTGCCACGAATGGCCATGCATCTGGCTGAATGTCTTGCTGCTTAGAAATTTCTTCTACCTGACATTCTGGCTCACAGCTCTTAAGTTCTGTATCACATAAAGCTTTGGGGCATGAACAGAATGCAGCCAGGTTTACACCACCACAGCGAAGGTAGAGGACATCCACTGCCCCAAGAGAACACCCTCGTGTCCCTCTGTACCTAAACCCCCCATCTCCAACCACTGATCTGTTTTAGTTTACCAGACTGTGCCTTTTCCATGTCATATAGAAGAAATGCTGTTATAGCCTTAGGAGCTTTTTTTTTTTTGTAAAATTAGATGTCCTCTTTGTAAAATTGAGTAAGTACACTTGCCTTCCAGTGTTCTAAATGTCAGAGTTTCTACAGGGCCCAATGCAGGTTAAACACA
>NW_007730283.1:188815-189806 GCF_000696425.1 Galeopterus variegatus | reverse complement strand
CCTGTGGCCTTGGTGTTATCAGCACCGCACTCTCCCGAGTGAGCCACGGGCTGGCCCCCATGAAGCTTTTATTATTAACAATGAATAAGAAATCATTTTAAGGACAAATGTTGTACATACATAACAATAATAAATTAAATTTATGTAACAGAAAAGTACCTACACTCGTATACCCCCGGTAATATTGATTTGGATTGCATAGTGCTTAACTTAAAGAAATTACAAAGTTGATTTGAAATCCATAGTTCATAATTTTCTCAGCAAGTGAAAAAATAAAGAGACTAACATGTAAGTGTTATGAGTTGAATTGTGTTTCCCCCCAAACACATATGTTGAAATGCTGACCTCCCAGCACCTCGGTATGTGGCCTTATTTGAAAGTAGGGTTGTTCTAAGTGTAATTAGTGAAGATGAGGTTGTTCTGGAGCAGGGTGGGGCCACAACCCAACGTGAGTGGCATCAGTATAAACAGAACATCACATGAAGAGCTAAACCTGCATGCAGGGTGGATGCCATGTGAAAACTAGCTATGCTGCCACAAGCTGAGAAACTATCAGAAGCCACGTGAGGCCAGAGCAGATCCTCACCTGCTATCTTCACAGGGAGCAGGTCCTGCCAACACCTTACTGTTGGTCTTCTGGCTCCAGGACCATGAGAAAAAATTTCTGTTGTTCTAAGCCACTCAGTCCTTTGTTATGGCAGCTCTAGAAAACTCACACAGTTAGCATACAACTGATCTGAAAGCATAGCAAAGAGGATATTTCTATGAAATATCTATAGAAGGTTTTCCTTGAAAAAAGTATACATTGTTTTGATGATACAATATCAATCATAATAATTAAACCCATATCAAGGAACTGTATTCAGCTCTGAGTAACAGAAATCTCCCAAAATCTAATATATGAGGAAGGTATTTGTTCTTATGTAGGACTGGGTCAGCACACTTAGAAATACAATAGGGGGGGCCGGCCCGGTGGCGCACTGGAGAGTGC
>NW_007730283.1:180759-187335 GCF_000696425.1 Galeopterus variegatus | reverse complement strand
CCACCGGGAGACTTTTCTTATCCACAAATTTGCAGACAAGGAACCCACAGGGGACGCTGGCTATCCCAGGACAGTCCCTGCCAGTGAGACCCTCTGAGATGGCCCTGAGCTGCCAGCCCAAGGCCAGGCTGACACTGCCACCCACAGCCACCCTCCTGTCCCCACATAGCTCTGCAAGGAGAGAAGGGGAGTCCTAGACCACTTCAGGGGATGGTGTTCAGCTGCAAACGGGGTTGGGACCAGGGTGCCACCCCTGCCTGAGGTCAGGTGGCTTTGGGGCCCAGCCTTCCTCCCTGGGTGCTGGCTGTAATGTCCTCCTGCTCCTAGAGGGTCATGGGCTCAAGGGTGTCCATCTGGTCTGTCTCACAGGCATCCTGGAGCCCAGGCCTGTCTTCAAGAGAGGAGGTGGGGACAGCAAAGAATGAGAGAACACCCTCGCGAGAGAATGCCGATGACATGGCCACTCTGCCACATCGGGGGACCCCAGGGAGTCTGTCCCTGTGCCCATGGCACCCCTGACCCACGAGCCACATTGGGCCAGCCCACCCTCAGCCACACAAGGTCCCACCTGGGGGCCTGAGGGAGTCCCCCATGGCCCCACCAGGCACACTGGGCGGGGCTCTTCCTGGCCATGTGCCTGTGCCGTGTGCACTTGTGCCTGAGTGTGCATGCGTGTGCCCCTGTGCGTGTGCCCGTGTGGGCACGTGTGCACGTGTGTGCGTAGATACACAGTTCCTATGAGGGGCCCAATGCTTTATCCTCCTTTTTCACTTAATGTCATCCCGCGTGCCTGTGCCGTGTGCACTTGTGCCTGAGTGTGCATGCGTGTGCCCCTGTGCGTGTGCCCGTGTGGGCACGTGTGCACGTGTGTGCGTCGATACACAGTTCCTATGAGGGGCCCAATGCTTTATCCTCCTTTTTCACTTAATGTCATCCCGTGTCACTAGCAGTTATGGAAAACGCCATTTTGAATGTGTGACTTCCACCTGTCCCAAGTGCACCGGGATGCTCTCTCTTCCTCCCGCTGTTGTGATGAGACACACCGTGTTGACCAGCTGTGCACACGCCCATCATCTGAGTTTCTGGCTATTTCCTTTGCATGTTCTCAGGAAGATGCTCACTTGGGTGGCTCTGGGTGGCCACGGCAGGCGTGGCCATCTAGAACAATCTGCTGTGCTCACAGACAGAGGGCAGATCCCCTTCCTGCTGCAACTGGCCTTCCTCTGCCCTCCCTGGGATGGACGTGTCCCACTGCCACCACCCATCTGCTTTCTGTGTGTGAGGCCCATGCCTGGCGTGGGGGACTGTCTTCCCTAGCGTCCATGACGGCAGCCCTCGTGTACTACGGCTACCACCCTGGGCCTCTGCAAGTTGCTGCCAACATGCCAGGCTCTCCATCCACGGTGACTGACCTGTCAGGACCATCCCTGTGGTCACACACTCCAGGACGCACCTCATGGCATCCCCGGGGCTCAGGGACCTGGTCGCACTGCTCAGGGCCTTCTCCACCAACAGCTCCGTGGCCTGGGTGGTGGGGCACAGAGGAGACATGGTGCTTTGGGGGAGGCCATGGCCAGCCCCCTCCCACTGGAAGTGGCTCTACTGGAGCTCAGCCTGGGGAGGATCTGGGGCCCCTGGGACAGGGGGCCCCTCCCAGCTCTTTCCCTGACCCTTTGAACTTCTGCAGAGGAGGGCGGACAGGGGGGCATCTGCCACTTCTCGCACGGCTGCAGGCAGGTTTCTTCCCCTCTGTAAGCCTCAGTTTCCCCACCTGTGGTCCACGGTACAACTAGTTGGGGTCACACCCCCTCAGCCATTGTGTGTCCCCTCTTCCAAGGAGCCTCCCACTTCCACCCCGCAGGTCCCTGTCCTGCTGGCTCTTGAGGGCAGGGTGGGGAGGTGCACATGGTGGCCCCCAGGGCACAGTGTGTGGTGCGTGTGGGCGCTTCCACATTCACAGGAGGAAAATGGGTTTCGGGGACTTGGGGTCTCTCAACATCCGGATGGCCCCATGCTAGTGACTTCCTCAAGGGCCTGGAGTGGACATTTCCCCTGGACACTGGGCGGACACCGAGGCCGGGGTTGTGGATAACGTCAAGGGTGGGCTGGCCAGGAGAGTGGCGGGCCGTCCCCACTGCGCGCAGCCTGCGACCTTCCTTCCTCCACACGCCGGCCCAGCCCCCTGCCCGAGCGCGGATGCCCAGGCCAAGCGGCTTTCAGACCTACACATGGTGTCACCTTCTGGACTGAGCATGGTGGGTGTGTGGATGAGGGAGGGACAGATCAGAGACAGATTGGCGAGGGGCGCAGGGACAAGACGCAATCCCACAACAGACAGGGACCCTGGGGGCAGGGAGGAGGCTGAGCGGGGGTGGTTGGTGTGGCCAGTGGGGAAGGTGTGGGGGTCGGGCAGGGACCTGGGGGGTCTCACTTGGGGACACGGGGACTGCTCCATGAGCCTCTTGGGGGTCCGTGCATTCTCTCCTCTCTCCTTTCCATACAGATGGGCTCAGGGGCCTATCGACTGGGGGGCATTAGGGCCACAGAGCAGGTGGGGCTGGGCCAGGCCACCTGGAGGTCACTCAGCTCCCTGCCCTCTGTCTCAGTCCCCCCCCCGTGCCCAGTGCCACCAGGCCTCGGCAAACACCACACATTCCAATGGACACGCATTTGCATGCCATCCTGGCTTCCTCTGCGGAGTTTGGGGTCAGGTAATGACAGGCAAATGTGGCTGTGGTGGAGGCCTGCTCCCTTCCCATGGGGCTCTGTGACTCCCCACCTTTGTCGCCCTCACTTGGGCTAAAGAGTACGCCGGCCTCTTTGTGCAAAGCTGCACTCAGGGGAGAGGGCATTTGTCTCTGGGCCACCAGGGCTGTGGAGCCCTTCAGGGATGGCAGCGGGGACCAGCCACCATATGCTGCCTTACCTGGGTCAGCAGGGCCCCTCAGGTGGGCACACGCTGGCAGAGGTCCCGGAGGACCCTGAGGACAGTCACACGCCGCTGCAGGCCGCTGGCTCGTGCCTTTGGGGAGGAAGCACACTGTTAGCGCTCGGACACCACGGCCCACAGGACCCGGGCAATGTGGCCACAGGCGGCAAGAAGCCTGACTCACGGGGCAGGGGGCCCTGATGCGGGCGAAGGCCAGGGAAGGACACAGGGACCATGACCCAGCCAGTCTCAAGGGCAGCAGGTGGAAACAGAGTCCCCTTCCCCATGAGCACAAGACATTGTGAGACATGGAAACAACCTAAATGTCCCTCCACTGAGGAATGACAACTCGGCCCACTTGTTCCTGCTGAGCCCTAACCCGACAAGGGTTGGTGCTTGGCTGATCTGGTCAGGAAACTTGGAAGGAGTAACTGCTGCTCTTGGCGTGGGGACACTGCGTCCTGCAGGCAACCGGCCTGGCACTGGTGATTCACACGGGCTCTCAGTGACATTATGCCTCCGATTGCTTAATCACTCTGTGAGGTGGGGAGGACACCTCAGAACCTCACTGAGCTTCCTTCTGCAGGTGAGGAAACATGTTTACAGGGATGCTGAAGCCGTCACGAACTCCATTTTTGGATGTACCTCTGATAGCAAAAGGGAATGTCTGCCCTTAGAACAAACGGGCTCTCAGTGACATTATGCCTCCGATTGCTTCGTCACTCTGTGAGGTGGGGAGGACACCTCAGAACCTCACTGAGCTTTCTTCTGCAGGTGAGGAAACATGTTTACAGGGATGCTGAATCCTTCACGAACTCCATTTTTGGATGTACCTCTGATAGCAAAAGGGAATGTCTGCCCTTAGAACAACAGCTGTCACCAGCTGCCACCAGACCTCACTTGGAGCCTCAAAGCTCAGGCTCTGAGATTCTAGAACAGGGGGTTCGAGGCTGATCAGAGGTGGGGGCTCCCAGCTCTGGCTTGTCCTGAGGGTGAGCAGGGCCTTGAGGAGGGAGGGAGGTGGGGATGTCCCCTCACCTGGGCTCACTGCCCTCTTCCTCCTGGCTTCTGCAGTTCTCCTGGACCGGCATGTTGGACACCAGCTTGGGGAACGGCTCCACGTGGGACACAGCCTTCTGGACTGCCAGGAGCTCCTGCTCCATGGGGTAGATGGTGGCGTGCCTACACATGACGTGCCGGTCGTCACTGGATTCCAGCCACTGCCCAGGCTGCAGGGAGAGGACGCACAATCAATGTGAGTGGAGGGGTCTTGGGGATCAAGGGGGCAGGGGACAAGATGGTTGTATTGTGGTGGCAGACAGTGCCCACAGCAGTAGGAGGACTCGAGAGGGGGCCCCAGGGCCAGGCTGGCTTCGGGGAGCGAGGGACAGGCAGGCAGGTGGCCATGGCCGGCCAGGTTAAGAGGCGGGCAGCTCACCATGGACAGCCATGGGGTGGTGAACAAGGGAGGTGTCCCCCACCCATGGCCGCAGGCAGCGCAGGTCTGAGTGGGGGGCCAGAGGACCCCGCTTGGGCAGTGTTCCCACGTTTCCAGCCCAGAGCCTTCTGAGTGAGCCCGAGGCCTGTCCCCCGCAGCAAACCTAGAGTCCTGTTCAAGCTCGGGCGACAGATGCTCTGAGAGGCGGTGTTGGGACAGAGGAAAGAGGTTCCCTAAGGGATGTGACAGCCGAGGCTTCAGGAAGCTGAGGGGACCTCTGTGCCCAGCAGTGGAGTGCTGGGGAGCTGGGGCCCCTATCTGTGGAGTGAGGGGCCAGGCCCTGGAGCCCGGGCCTTTCCAGCCCCCATACCCTGGAGTTTGGGAGTCTTGGTGCAAGGCCGGGAGCTCCTCATTCCTGGAAGAGGCCAGGTCCTTCCAGTGAGGAATCGGGAGGGAAGGAAGGTCCTGCCACCTACCGGGAGCGTGGGCGTCCCTGGCCTGCCTGTGAGCGGAGGCGGGGTCTAGCCGGGCACTGTGTGCTGCAGCTGCTGCTGCTGGTCCTGGAGCTGCGGCTCCTCCAGCTGCCTGCAGCGCACGGCGTACTGCCTGGGGGGACGAGACGGGACAGCAAGAGGTGAGGCCAGCGGTGGGACCCCTGAGCCCATCATTTCAGAAACGCTCACGCCCCATGCCCCACTGAGTGGGCAGAACGTGGCTTGCTCTGTGTGCGGCTCCCCACTGCTGAGGGCTGCCCGTGTTGGCCTGCAGTGTGCACACGGAAGCTGAGAGCAGGAGAGGCCAGCAGGCGGGAAAGGTCACCCCCGGGGGTGGCTGGGGGACACAGCAGACACCAGGGGTAAGGAGACACAGCAGATGTCACGGGTTAGGGGACACAGCAGAGGACAGGGGTCAGGGGACACTGCAGACACCAGAGGTCGGGGACACAGTGGATGCCAGGATGTCGGGATGTCACTGTGTCCCTAGTGCCAGCACAGGTCCCAGCATGCAGACAGTGGAAGTGCCCTGGTGCCAGTCTACCCTCATTTGCTGTGTGGCCCCGGGCAAGCAGCTATCCCTCTCTGAGCTTTGGTTTCTCCGACTGTTAAATGGGATGCCAGCACCTTTCTCCCAGCGCAAACTGCACTGAGAAGGCAAAGAAATCGTGTTGTACAAAACACGCCTGGCACTGAGGGCGAGGCTCAGCAGGTAGCCCGACACACCCACAGAACAGCCAAAATCCAAAGCACGACCGACAACAGATGCTGGCGAGGACGTGAAGCTACGGCGCTCTCATTCATGGTTGGTGGCGATGCAAAATGCGTCAGCCACTTTGGGGGACAGTCTGGCAGTTGCTTACAAAGCTAAACATGCTCTTACATAGGATCCAGCAGTCACGCTCCTAAGTATTTACCCAAAGGAGCTGAAAACTCCCATCCACAGAAAACCTGCACATGGCTATTTATGGCCGTTTTATTCATCATTGACAAGACTTGGAAGCGACCAAGATGTCACGTCCTTCAGTAGGTGGCTGGATAAACAAACGGTGATGCATCCAGACAATGAAATTTTATTCCGCACTAAAAAGAAATGAGCTGTCAAGCCATAAAAAGACATGGAGGGAACATCAATAAACGTTCCTAAGTGAAAGAAGCCAGCGTGAAAAGGCTCTACTGTACGGTTCCAACTATATGACATTCTGGAAAAGGCGAAAAGTACAGAAACAGTAAAAAGATCGGTGGTTGCCAGGGGTTGGGGGGAGGAGGGATGAACAGGGGAGCACAGGGGATTTTTAGGGCAGTGATGCTGTAATGGTGGACACATGTCATACATTTGTCCAAACCCACAGAATGTCCAACACCACAGTGAACACTGATGTAGACACAGACGTTAGTTAATGATACTGGGTGCCGGCCGCTTAGCTCGGCTGGTTAGAGCGCAGGGTTATGACACTAAGGTCAAGGGTTCGGATCCCTGTACTCAGCCAGCTGCCAAACAGAGGGAATAAGCCTGAGGCTGCAGAACAGCAGGGAGGGTGTGGTTTGTTTGTTTGTTTGGGGGGGGGGAAGAAAATATACAGACGTGATTGTTTTGGCAGGGGACGCTGCTGTGGGGTGGGGGTGGCTAATACTTATTCTAAACACCCTTTGGGATCTTTTGAATTCTAAAACCTGAGTGTGTTTTATCTATTGAAAGAAAAAAAAAAAAAAAA
>NW_007730283.1:160332-180264 GCF_000696425.1 Galeopterus variegatus | reverse complement strand
GATCTTTTGAATTCTAAAACCTGAGTGTGTTTTATCTATTGAAAGAAAAAAAAAAAAAAAACCTGTAAAATATATTCCAGAAAGACTGCTGTGAAAAAAAAAAAGTGAAATAAGAGTTTGAATGGGTTTTACAAAGAGGGGTCTGTGGGCCTTCGGCTGGGCCAGCGCTCTCCCTCGGGCCCCTGGAGCCTCGGTCTTGGCCTGGCTCACACCTGTCCTGCTCTGGTTCAGTGACTGTTCAGAGCCCAGCAGGGGCTCCTGTAGGTGAGGCGTGGGCTGGGCTGGGGCCAGGCCTGATTGAGCCCTTCGTGGCTCTGGCAGACCACCCAGTATTCTGGGAAGACCCCGGGGGTCTTGGCTGGCTCCTGCGAGGGCCCCGTGTGTGCCAGCGGTGGGGCTGGGGGCCAAGCCAAGACTCTCTCGGAACCCAAACTCCAAGGAGGACCACAGTGAGCGGAGGGAGAGTGACTGGGGGGGGGCGTGGGCTGCTCTGTGCCTCAGTTTCCCCATGATGAAATCGCTCTCTGCCTGGGTAGCCCTTGTGGGGGCAGGGGATGACCTGTGACCAGGGAACTGGGGGTTCTACTGGGTTCTGAGCCTTGGATTTCAAACCAGGTAGGGTGATGGGGTGCAAGTCCCCACTCCCCCCACTTTTGGACTAATCCAGCTTTGGGCTGTGCGTCTGGGGCCTCCCACCAGGATGCAGCCAGAAGAGCCTCAGGTCTTCTTTCCTAAGACCCCCTCCCTCCAGTCTACTCTCTGCTTCCTCTGCCTCCCCCTCTGCTCTGAAGGGGACCCGGTGGGTGCAGTGATGTGGAACCCCGTCACTCAGGGCCTGGGCCTCCTTGAGCAGTCTTTCTGGGGGTGCCCAGATAGGCTAGCGCTGCTCCTGAGGGGGGTCTTAGCCAGGACAAGGTCACTTCATCCCACCACATCGGCCTCTTGGCCATTATGGGGGTGCGCCCACCTCATTCCAACCTCGGGGCCTTTGTACTTCTGTCCCCTCTGCCTGGAACACGCTTCCTCCACAGTCCCCCAAGGCTGGCTGCTTCTGGTCCTTCACGTCTCTCCCTGACTGACCTCACCCCTTTCATACCATCCTGGTTTTCTCTTTCAAGCATAGTCTGGGTAAAACACTATTTTTTTTGGTGGCTGGCCGGTACAAGGATCCGAACCCATGACCTTGGGGGTTGTAAGGCTGCACTTTAACCGAGCTAACCGGCCAGCCCAAAGAATTTTTTTAAAAAAACCATTTAATTTAATTATTATTTTGGCTGGTACGGGGGACCCAAACCTGTGAGCTTGGTGTTAAAGGCTGCACTCTAACCAACTATGCCAACCGGCCAGCCCGGGCAAAGCACCTGTCTGTTCACTTGGCTCATTTTGTCTATTTCACACTCCAGTTCAGACTGTGAGTTCCAGGAAGGTGGGGACCTCGTCAGTCTTGTTTGCTGATGTGACACTGAGCCCGAGACTATACCTGACACATGTAGGTGCTCAATAAATATGTGTTAAATGAATTCTGAGAGTCTGGACTTGAAACTCTCAGGTCTGGATGGTTTCCCTCCCCCGCCTTCCCATCCCCCACTCTAATCATCTTCCAATGGGCAGAGAATGAGAGGACCCCCGACCCCACCCAGAGCCCACACCCAGGCAAGTGGGAGCCATGTTGGGCTGAGGGCAGAGGAGGGATGGGACCTGACTCAGGTGCTCACACGCGCCCCGTGGCTGCGGTGGGGAGGGCAGACTGTAGGGGACGAGGGTAGGAGCCTGAGGACCAAGATGGAGTCCGCTGTGTTGGTCCAGGTGGGCAATGCTGGGGCTGGATCAGGGGCAGATCCGGGTAGATCCTGAAGGCAGGGGGNCAGGTGGGCAATGCTGGGGCTGGATCAGGGGCAGATCCGGGTAGATCCTGAAGGCAGGGGGTCTCTTGAGGGGGTAAGAGGGTAAGGACCAGCCCCTCAGTCCTAGCAGGGGCAAGCCTCAGCCCCACGGGCCTTCTCAATAGCCCTGCATGTCCTACCCCTGATGGTGTCGAACACATTTACAGGAACCCCCAGCCCACATTCAACCTTTTTCTGGGGGGCAGCTGGCTGGTACGGGAATCCAAACCCTTAACCTTGGTGTTAGAACACTGGGCTCAACCGAGCTAACAGGCAAGGCTCAACCTAACTTTTTAGAGGACTTGGTGCCAGGTGGGCAATGCTGGGGCTGGATCAGGGGCAGATCCGGGTAGATCCTGAAGGCAGGGGGCCTCTTGAGGGGGTAAGAGGGTAAGGACCAGCCCCTCAGTCCTAGCAGGGGCAAGCCTCAGCCCCACGGGCCTTCTCAATAGCCCCGCATGTCCTACCCCTGATGGTGTCGAACACATTTACAGGAACCCCCAGCCCACATTCAACCTTTTTCTGGGGGGCAGCTGGCTGGTACGGGGATCCAAACCCTTAACCTTGGTGTTAGAACACTGGGCTCAACCGAGCTAACAGGCAAGGCTCAACCTAACTTTTTAGAGGACTTGGTGGGGTATCATTTTGCTCTTGACATCACTTGGCCATCGTGAGAACACCCCCCTTTCCACATTGGGCTGTTTTTGTTCTGATCACCATGACCATTTGTGAAATCTAAGAACTTACGTGTTGTTCCCAATAATAACCAATAATAGTAAAAGAAGTAACGCTGAGTGCCTGCTACGTTGCAGGCCCTGGAAAGTCACCTGCTTTCTGGGCCTCAGTTTCCTCATCTGTACAGCAGGACTAACACGCGTAATAGCACTCACATAGAGCTGTTGTGAGGATTAAATGAGCCTTTAAAATAATAACCTGGCAGGTGGGAAGGGCTTGGTGGTTTCCCCGTTTTGTCTCGCTGACATTTTCTTTGTTCGCAGAGAGCTCAGAGACCCTTGGTGGGGCCCCAGTCAGCTGCAATCCAGCCACATTCTTGCAGCCTTGTGCCCAAAGGGGTCATGTGCCTCCAGGGCTGGGTTCTTGGGGAGCCTGTGCCCCACAACTCCCCAATACCTGCCTGTGGCCAGGAGGCCCTTTATTGCTCCCTGGTTCTGCCCTGTCACCCACACCAGGCCTTTGCTCCTGCTGTGTCTGGAGCCTGTGCCCCACAACTCCCCAATACCTGCCTGTGGCCAGGAGGCCCTTTATTGCTCCCCGGTTCTGCCCTGTCACCCACACCAGGCCTTTGCTCCTGCTGTGTCCTCTGCCTGGGCTGCTCATCCCTCCTGGACACATCTGGAAAAGCTTCCTCCTCCAGGAAGCCCTCCTTGCCATCCTCAGGGAGGCCTTTGCTCTCCTGTATTCCAGCCCTGACTGCTTGGGCTGGGAAGGGCCAAGTCAAGCTTGAGGGAAACTCCAGAAGGGTCCTCTGCTGCCCCATGCACGGGCTGCTGGGGCAGAGGGGTGGGGAGGGGGACTGGATGTTCCGGACAGGGGCCCTCCTTACAGGGGCCTGCGTGTGGGGTGGGCATGACATCAGTCCCTCATGACCTAGTAAATGTTTATGGGCAAAGGGGCCTGGGTTTTGGGGCTCCCTGGAGCCCAGCGAGCAGGCATCCCTTCCTGCCTCACTCCGGGGGGCCTGGCAGGCCTGCTCCAGCTCTGGCGGCCGGCCCAGAAATGAATGGGTGGGCGGCGAGCACAGCCCCTGGTCTGAGCTGCCACTCCCTCAAATGCAGAGGGGAAACTGAGGCTGGGAGGTGGGAAGGGGTTTACTGGCTTTGAACTTCCCTTCTTCCCCTCCCTGGGCCTCAGCTTGCACATCTTTGAAAGGGGGCCGTGAGATCTGGTTTGGGGTTTGGGCTCCACAAGAGCCAGGAGGGCTGGGGGAGGGTGTGCAGGAGGCAGAGGCCTGGACAGGTGGTGGTGCAGGGCCGAGAAGTGACCTCTGTGGGGCTTTGGACAAGTTCCTTCCCCTGTCCCTCAGTGTCCTCAGACAGAGATTATGGGCTATACTGTCTACTCTTGGAACCTGTCACCTCCCGGTTGCCACGGGCAGGATGGACGGGAGGGAAAGGAGGTGAGGCGAAAGTGAACTGCAGGGAGGAGGGATGGAATCCAACTCCTCCGTGGCCATCACAGGGCCCGTCAGGTCAAGCCGTGGTGGGCTCTGCCCTCTGCAGGCCACAGTGGGGACAGACAGGGCTGGTGCAGGAACTGCAGGGATGGGGCACCTGCCGAGTGTGCTCTTCCCAGGCTGGAACTTTCCTCATGGAACCTCTCTGAGGAAGGAGCCATCATTCCCACCTGCCAGGCGGGACAGCTGAGGCTCGTGGGGGGCCTCCGTTGTCCTAGAGTGGGGAAAGGATCAACCGCTGGGATTCGAACCCAGGGCCCTCATTTTAACGATGGCTCTATTAAGGCTTGTAGGGCTCCATCCTTCCTCAGGGAGCCCAAGTCCAGGCTCAAGCACCCAGCCCGACGTGACCCTGAGCTGGCGTCTGGCCCCCTCAGCCTGAATGTTTGTGGACATCTGTGCCAGCTCCAGGGAAGATCCAGGGCAGGATGTCCGGTGTCACATGGGGCATGGAGGGGGTCCAGGGGAGGCTGGGAGGCTCGGCGTGGCAGGCGATGAGGCAGGGCGGAGGAAAGGACCTGGACTCACTATATAGGGGCAATCAAAACAAGGTGGGGGCCGCTGCCGCCGGGCGGGCCATTCTCTGGGCTCTGCACACGTTTAATTTTAGCCGCTCAGCCACTGGCTGAGTTATTACCCGGTGGACAGAGGAAGAAAGCGAAGTCTGGCTTTCAATCATGTCTAGGCCCCGTGGGGGTGCTGGCGAGGAGGAAAGGAAAGGGGCGAGGCTGGACACTGGTGAGGAGGGGGTGCAAAGGCCACCACTGGCCCTGCCTGCCCCTGCTGTCCCCACCCAGAGCCAGCCAGCCCCCTGCCTGGCCAAGCACAGCTCTGCTCCCGGGTTGGGGCCTGGAGAGCCCTAATTTATGGGCCGCTGCGGTGAGTCGGGGCTTGCCGGGCCTTCCTCTCTGGCTGCCAGGAAGCACCGAGCCAGCTCCAGAGGAGCCAGGGCCCCGCCAGCATCCCGGTGCCACCTAAATCACTCGGCCTGACAGGCTGCGGGTGAGGACCATGCGTCTCTCCCTGGTCACCACCGCTGACCCCTCACCTGGCCGGGCCAACAGGGTCCTGTCCCATTACACCCCAGCCCCAGTGGCTTCTGGTGACCTGCCCGATGGGAATGAGGCTTCCAGGCCAGGCCGTCCCAGACTCTCTGCTCCAACGCCCAGGAATTTGGAGCTGGGGCCGTGTTTTCCACATGCTCTTGGCTTCGGGGACAGGCCCAGAGAGCGGATGGCCCACAACCTGCAGGGGGGGTCATGGCCAGAGCTGAGGAAAGGGCTGTGGGCTGCCAGGCCCAGTTTCTACTCACTCGGTGGCCCCTCGCATGCTCCCACCCTATCCTGAGAACTGGGGGAGGTAAGGTGACCGGGTGTGTCCTGGCCAAGGCTCACCTCCCAGGCTAGAAGCCTGCTGCCCTCTCTTGTCTGCAGGGCCACTCTGGCGCCCTTGGTCCTGTCGAGAACAAGAGCTGGGATGACAGGGGACATGTGTGCCGGGCCTTATCTTTCTCACTTCCTCCCAGATCTGCCCTGAGCCTCCCTTGCTGGCTGGTGCGATGCTGTCACAAGCTGTCAGGGACACTTACGCACACATAGACACAGAATTTATTTCTAGATGCATTTTGGCCTGCTGAGATCCCGGCGGAGGGCAGGGCTCACACCTTGGGTTTCGCGAACAGCTCCCAGCCCTCCAGCTGGCCCATCTTGAACAAAGCGGCAGCGGCGCCCATGTACACGCAGCTGGTGGCGGCGACCCCATAGCTGTGAGCTGCAGAGTAGGAGAGAGAGTGATGTCAAACAGGTGGGGACTTGGCCTGTGCCCACCCCAGGAGCTGGTCCGAGACCCCCAAGAGCTACTTCCGCCTTCGAGATTTGCTTTGCTCCACCTGGGCTACGGGCTCTTCAGGGATGAAGTCACTCAACCCAAACAGGTGGGGACTTGGCCTGTGCCCACCCCAGGAGCTGGTCCGAGACCCCCAAGAGCTACCTCCGCCTTCGAGATTTGCTTTGCTCCACCTGGGCTACGGGCGCTTCAGGGATGAAGTCACTCAACCTTCCAACAAACTCGGGAGGGGTGTGAGACTTCGGAGATGGGGAAACTGAGGCACACAGGGAGGCTTGAGCCCAGTCCCTTTGTGGCAGGAACTCAGGCTGTCGGGTTCTCACCACTGCTGCCCTGGCTCTGGACTCTGGGCTCTGGAACTGCTGGGTGTCCCAGCCAGGGCTGGGCCAAGTGTCAAATCTAGACCTTGGCTTGCCCCCAGCCTCCAACCAATTCTGGTGGGAGCTGGGGAGGGGGAGGGCCTCTCCAAGGTCTTGACACAAAGGCAGCAGCGATGGCATGGGCTTCCTTCCCCGGCACCCTCTCTCTCTTCCCCACTGGAACCCGCCACAAAACACAAGGGTTGGCAGGCTGGGGGCACCGACCCTGGAGCCTGGGCCCAGGGGAGGAGCAGGAGCAGCACCCACTGCTTGTCGTAGGAGGGTTCCCTTGTGCCAGGCTGGCCTGGGACCTGGCCCTGGCTCCCACCAGGGCTGCACCTTTTGCTGGCTGCTGAGAAGACCACTTGCTCCAGTGTGACCTCAGGCCACCTGAACCCCTTCCCTGAGCCTCAGTTCCTGAATCTGTAAAGTGGGGGTGGTGAGAGCAGCTTCCTACAAGGCTCTGGGTCTGGCCCGGTTCTGGACACCAGGAGAGGGACGGCAGTGTGAGGACCCCCACCTCCTCTCTGTGCTCACAGGCTAGGGGTGGAGACGGGCACTGACAAGGCGTGGCAGACAGGAGGGGGTGTGGAGTGAGGACGGTGGGGGTGCTAGATTGTACACAGGGTGGCTGTGACAGTGAGGGGGAGCCATGCTGACATTTGGGGGAAGAGCGTCCCAGGCAGAGGGCACAGCCAATGCAAAGGCCCTGGGGCAGGACCGAGCTTGGTGTGCTGGAGGAACAGCGAGGGGGCCGTGTGGCTGAAACAGAGTGAGCGAGGGGGGGTGGGGAGAGGCGACAGGGCAGGCAGGGAGGGGACAGAGCAGGTTGTGCAGTATCCTGCAGGCTGAGCCGAGTGCTGTGGGGAGCTGTGGGGAGCAGTCGGGGGCAGGAAGGCCTAGCGTGGTGGGCATGCAGTAGGTGCTTAGCAGCAACTGCAGTTGTGATCACTGAACTGGCTGGTGTTAAAGGACGCAGGGAGGCTTCGCAGCGACCGCCCTGTTGGGGCAGTGCTCTGTGCACCCCGGCCTCTGCTGGCTCCCCATCCTGGATGGAGCAGAGAGGGTAGAGGATCCGTGGGTCAGCGGAGATCAAGGGTCATTGTACAGGTCCAGGAGGGGGAGGGTTGGGGGAGCCCACTCACTGCGTGCTCCCAGCGTCAGTCCTCCGGCGCAGCCACCAATGAAATAATTCAGGGGGTCATCGGGCTTCTCACGGACCTGGGCGCTGACGCAGGATGTGAGGCCAAACATGGCTCCGATGGCAGCTGCAGGGGTAGATGGGAGGCACGGGCACTGAGTCGGACCCAGAGAGGGCCTCAGTAGAGCACCCTGGGCACTCACTGCCAGAGGGGGCCGAAGCGTCCAGTTTGGATGGAGACAGACGCCACCAGTCAGCTAGCTGCTGCCCTTCTGGGCATCGTGCTCCCAGCCCCGGAGCTGGTCTCCTGGTGTGTGTCCCCGATAAAGGATCATCCTCTTTCCCCGTGGATGCTGGCAGAGAGCTGAGGTAGCCCTGGAACATGCTCCGAGAGCTGGGGCAAGTGATGGGGGCCAGGGCAGTGCCAGGAGAGCCCCCCAAAGGAGTTAAGACACCCCCAGCCTTGCCTGGCCCCACCTGGCTCACCTGCAGTAAACGTGTATCGTCCCACCCTGGCCACTCCCTCGAGGATGGAGTCCGCGGGGTTGAGTGCGATACTGTAAGCAGAGACGGTCAGGCCTGTGGACAGAGGGGACAGAGTCGGCTCAGACACTGGCCACCTGGTTGCTCTCTCTCCCTGGGTCCTCACAATTTCCCCCAGGCAGCTTGGGCACCGGCTCTCTTTGCCCAGGGCCTTATAGCTGCTGAGCGGCAGAGCTGGATTCGAACCTGGGTCCACCGCTCCAAAGCCTAGGCTCTTCCTCCCGACTCACCCCCAGGCCTCCGCCCTGCTAGACTACATGTTCTCAAGGCCTGGTCCATGCCAGCTCCTGCAGGACACCCGCCTTCAGCACAGCACCAGCCAGCAGAGGTAAGGACTGTCCACACTGTGGGCATGACACAAGGCCCTGGAGCCATGCGCCACCAGCTCAGACACCACAGTGGCCTGCAGGCCCCGACTCTGGGCTCCCATCAATGGCTCTATTCTCTTGTGGGGCCCGGGGCTCCTCAGCCTAATCCCCCTTGGCAAACAAGGCCCTGGAGCCATGCGCCACCAGCTCAGACACCACAGTGGCCTGCAGGCCCCGACTCCGGGCTCCCATCAATGGCTCTATTCTCTTGTGGGGCCCGGGGCTCCTCAGCCTAATCCCCCTTGGCAGAGGCTCTGCTTCCGGGCTGCCAACGCCTCCTCCTTGCCACTCCTGGGCCCCTCTCTGCTCCGGCAGCTCGGGCCCGGGCCTGTCCCCCACACCTGGCTGACTTGGCTGCCGTCCATGCCCGCTCGGCCTTGCCACTCTGGTCAGCTTTTTTATCCCTCCCATCTCCCCCGCTGCCCTGCGCTGATGCTGGCTTTTCTGCATGAGGGGCAGGGCCTGGAGCCTCATCCTGGCCCACCAGCCCAGCCGGGAGCCTGGGGCACCCTGAGTAAAGCGGGGCAGGCCCTGGGCCACCTCCCCGCCTCCTGCCCCCCAGCCCCTCTACGGTGGCTGGCAGAATAAGACTCGCTGGCTGCTTATCACCGAGGAACAGGCTCCCCCATCCTCCAGCCAACCCCACTCAGGGAGGAGAAGCACCCTTCCTCTCCTACAGCACCCTCAATGTGGTCCAGTTGCTGTACAGACCTCCTGGGGCCAGCCCATCCCAGAGAAAACAACTTGCCACGGGTGGGCGACAAGGGCAGCCCTTGCCCTTGCCCTCAGGACCTGATGGGCTCAGCCTTGCTATGCCCCCTGCAACACTTCGGGGAAGTGAGGGGACCTCAGAGAGGTTAAGTGAGCCTGGAAGCCAGGTTGAGTCTGACCCAAGCTCACGTGCAACCCTTCATGATGTCTCCAGGGAAGTGGGCTGTACCCCAGTTCCCCAACCTCCAAATTTATGGGGCCTTCCAGGCTGAGCAGCACCATCCCCCCGCCCCCAGCCCCTGCCATAGCCTTGGCTGGGACTCAGCTCAGGCTGGTTCTGTCCCACGGGAGCCTCTGGGGGCACTGCTCACATCTGGCAGTGGTGCTCATCTACAGAACGATCCTGAGGAGAGCCAAGACTGCTCCCCCACTGCACAGATGGGGAAACTGAGGCCCAGGGATAGGGGTAAAGAGCTGCATATGGGTAAGGAGTGCTTTGCGGATCTTGTTTCTCCCAATCCCATGACAAAGCTTAGGATCCCTAAGTGAAGTGCTGGGGCCATGGCGTGGGTGAGGGCAGCCTTGTCCAGGGTCAGGGGTGGGAGTCTGGTCCGGGGCTCCCTCCAGCCCTCACCTCATGCCCCCTGCCCCGCAAGCTGCCATCCTCAGTCGCTTTGGCTCACACACGCACACACCCCAGCTCATAAAGATTCTTAATCAGATTCCCAGCCCACCTGGGACCTAGGAGTCCCAGTCCAGGGCTGAGCAGCCACAAGGGTCTTTTAACCCTCTTGCCCACCGAAGGGGAACCACTGACATGATTCAGTGATGGCTTCTGGACCCAGTCACAGAATGACACCTGGGGGGAAACTTACTGACCTCACCCCCACAGGCCAGTGGTTCCAGCCCAGGGACACCCAGGTTACAGAACATGCCTGACATGGCGAATGCCCCCACCAGCCTATGTCCCCTCCAAAGTCCTTGAACTGGGAGCGGATGCTCCAGGCCCCCTGATTATCCTGTAGAATCCAAAAGCCCCACCCCAGCTCTTCCCCAGAGATCATTCAATATGGTGACTCACCAGACCCACCCCTCCAGGAGTCCCCCAAGCACAAGGATCTCTACTGGCTCGGACCTTTCCACAGCCCCCCGTTGCCCTTCAAAAGCCATCCCCCATCACCCTGATGCCGCCTGCTGCTGGCTCCCTCTGAGCCTCCCACAGTGACCTTCCAGACGCAGTGAGCATTCATTCATTCATTCATTCAGTTACTGCCATTCATTCGCTTGTTCTTCACAGTGTGCCCACAAGGTGCCTTGCTGGGCACTCATTCATTCCCAAAGTTACTGAGTACCCACAAGGTGCCGCATTCATTCACTCACTCAATTACTGTATGTCCAAAAGGTGCTTCATTCATTCATTCATTTGTCCATTCATTCACAGTTATGTGTCCACAGGTGCCAGACTTCGCTGAAAGTACAGGCTCCCTGCTGTCCAGGGGTGCACCATCTCAGGGAAGCAGACACGAAACAAGTTACCTCCCTCAGGTGAGGAGTGGGGGTGGCAGGGAATGAAGAGGGGTTGGGGCAGTAAGAAGCACATTTAAGCCAAGGCGTGTATGTTGAGTGGAGTTGGCCAGTGAAAAATTCAGGGAATGTGAGCAACACAGTGTAACACTGAAAGCCCCCTGGGCACCATGGAGGGCTCATGGAAGAGAGTGACCACCCCGAAATCTGACTCCCTTGGCAACTCCCTGACATGGCACCTCTGTCAAAGGTTCCTACCCCACCCAGCAAGACTCTCAGCAAGGCCCCCAGAGTCTTCTTACTCAGCAGCACCCCACACCCAAGACAAGCTCAGTCTCCCCCAAAAGCCTCCCGAGACTTCAGTCCATCCTACAGCGTGTGCATGTGTGAGCACGGGCACGTGCTCCTTCTAACACAAACACCAATGCTCATGTCTTTCTCGTTTCCACATCCACCTCTCAAAACCCCCCTGAAGGCCCTGCATGCCCCTCAGGTCATTCTCTCCTGCTTTAATTTCCCCTGAAATACACCTATGATCCCCCACAAAAAAAGCTTTGTCAAAATTTCCCTCAGTGTCTCCCCTTAAGAATTCTCCAGAATAACTTCCCCTGTGTGACACCCCAACACTGCCCGGCTCTGAGGCTCTATAAGTGCTCCCCATAGACCTATCAGACCCTATCACACACCCTGGACTCTCTCAAAAACCCATCATTCATGCCCACTCCACATAATCCCATCCCTGGGACTCCCCCTTCAGCCGTTTCTCCTGAAGACTGTCCATAAGGAGCCCACGGGAACATTCCTTGTCTCAGAGACCCCTAGGGGCACGTCAGCAGGCTGGCTCCAAATGACCCCAAGGCAGTTAGCAAACCTCTCCACACCCACTTCAGTTCCCATCTCCGAGACATGAAGATAATAATGATCAGTCTTATTAAATACGCAGAAAATGATGCCTCCCAGTGGAGACTCTGCCAGGCCCTGTTTCAGATGCTGAAGACAGGGAGGTGACCAAAACCGTCATATCTACTCCTCAGGGAGACGGAGAATTAAAGGAGACTGGAAGGAGCCAGATTCTGGGGTCTTCCATATAGGGGAATGACAGGGCTGTGGGTCCCCTCATGACCCCCCAAGGTTACCCTTATAGTAGCTCCTGACCTCCTTCACCTAGGGCCCCTCTGGTGGCCCCAATAAAAGCTTCAGATGTCCCTGCCCACCCAGCAACTCTTGACCCTAGAAAGACCTCATTCCACTCCAAAACTTTCTCAAACTTTTGTACCCCCACAGACGCCCCCAAACGACCCATGACCCCCTAAATCTCAAACTTACCCCGTTGGCAAGTCTCCGGACTCCCTCGTTTCTTCGATCCCGTTAAGGGCCCTGCCTCACTCCACAACCTCCCGGAGCCTGGTGATCACTCCACCAAATCCCTTCACGCCCCCCTCCCCGACCCCAGCACCCAGGGACCGCCTCTGACGACCCCAGTGACCAACTTGTCACATGTACCAATACCTCCCGGTGCCCTCCAACCCTGCCTGACACTCCCCTCCACCGCCTACCTCACACGAGAGCCCCCCGTGGCCGCCCCAGACACCCCGGTGACGACCACATGCCACCCCGCGAGATTCCCAGGCCCCCGTGACCCACTGAGACAGCCCCCAGTGACCCTATGACCTCCCTGCGCTCTCCGCCCTCGGCGCCTGGGTGACGCTCACCGACGGCGCCGCCGATACCGGTGCTGACGTAGGCTTTGCGGTGGCACTCGGTGCCTTCGGGGATGTCACTGTAATGTTGAAAAAGCCTTCGCGCCATGGCCGCGCACCCCGCGCCCCGCACGGAGGACCCCTCCGGCTCTGCGCCACCAAGGGCAGCCTCCGCTGGCTCTCGCGAGACTTCCGGGTGGCGCGCGCAGCCTCCTGGGAGGACGGGCCGGCAACAAGAGCGCAACTTTATTGAGCGCCAGGGACATGGACACGGGTCTCGCGCACGGGCCGGGAGCGAGCCTGGCGTAAGGGAGCTGCCCCGGGACTATTCCTGGAGGGGGAAACTGAGGCCGACCGCTCTCAGTGAAGACAGGTTTCGCTGGTCCCAGCTCGGGGATCGTTTGACTGCCGGGGTGGGGTCTAATCTAGAGGCGGCACTGCGACAGGTGCTAGCCTATCCGCGTGCACAGACCAGGGCGCGGGACAGGCCTCCACTCGGTAGGAGGGAGGTGTCATTATGGGGCGCGGCGTGACAGGAATATGGCCACCCCGGGAGCCAGAATCTGCACGGGGAATGCTCATGCCCTGTGGCCGGTCCCCAATCCAGAGTGAACCGCGTGCGACTATTTGGGGGCGTGACCAGGACCGGGGCGGGGCTTAACGTGAAAGTGACCAATCCCAGCGCTAGGATCTTAGCAGGCCTTGCCTGTGATCAACCTGAGGCTTGGCCCAGCCCCGCGTCGGATGAAGCAAGCGCTTGACTTGCGGTCGTGGGCGGAACCGGAGGCGTAACCTGAAACAGTATTGACCAATCCGGAGGGGCACAATGGTCTAGGGGGCGTGGCCATGCCTGGGACTGCCCCTGAAAGGTTCGTGGCCAATCACGTGGATCCGAAAGAAAAGCAGCGGGTTCTGGGGGCGTGGTCAGGCTTGTTGTTTTGCGGAGTTCGGACCAATCCTGGTGTTAACTTCTACATAAGGCGGGGCATTTCTCGAAGGTGTGGCCAATCCCGTTGCCAGGGCCTGAGCGGGGCGAGCCGCCTCGGGACAAGGATAACCTGGGGGGCGTGGCCTGCCTGGATTTTGGCCAATCTTGGAGTTTGGCCGGGCTCAGGGGCGGAGTTTCAAGGTGCCGGAAGCAGTGAGCGTATTTGGGTTTGAGAACCGCACAACCCAGGTCTGGGGGTTGGGGCCTAGAGGGGGCCGCGGTCGATAGCGCCGAGGTCCTGAGGGGCGTGGGCCGTCAGGGGGCGGGGCCTTGCCTGTTTCGGGCCGCCCAGGGGCGTGGCCGGGCCTGGGCCGCGTACGGGGCCATGTCGGTTCCGCCTGCCCTGCAGATCCGAGAGGCGAATGCACACCTGGCAGCCGTGCACCGACGCGCGGCGGAGCTGGAGGCCCGGCTGGACGCGGCGGAGCGCATGGTGCGCGCCCAGGCCGAGCGCCTGGCCCGCCACGACCAGCAGCAGCGGGCCGCCCTGGACGAGCTGGGCCGCGCCAAGGACCGGTGAGGCCCGGGGCCCGCCAGGTGGACTTCTCCGAGGAGGTGGGCGGAGGCAGAGCCGAGGCTGGAAAGGGAGAAAGGGCAGGGGGAACCGTGTGCATTCACGTGGAGGCTGGACTGCCTGTGGGATTGAAAAAAACACACCAAAAAGTCGAATTAGTCATCAGTATGTGAAGCTGAGAGATGTGCCACAAGTGTGAATTTCGAACTTCAAACAGGTCCCGCTTTCCCACAGGCAAAATTAGCTGGTACTGAGTGGTGCAAGGACCACCGACCGCCTGGCGTAGGCACTGGGAGCCCTGGTAGGTTCTTGAGCGAGGGAGGATGGGATCATATCAGCTTTTTTGAAGAGTCTTTCCAGCAGCTGAGGATTGAATGGGATCAGACAAGCGCCTAGGGAGGAGAGGGGAGCTGAGGCCCAGGTGGGAAACAATTCAGAGCTAACTGGATTCATTCATTCATATTTACTGAGCACCAATGTGCCAGGCACTGTGCGGGGCACTGGAGCACATCGGTAAGACCTACACGGCCATGCCCTTAGGGAGTTCACGGTCGGGTGGAGAGACAGACACATCACTGGCGGTTACAACATGGGGTGGTCAGGGGCTGTGATGGACGGGCACACAGAGCTCAGAGGGGGCCCAGAAGGAAGGCTTTCTGGAGGAGGAGCCATCTAAGAACAACAAATGGGAAGAGATGATTAGGAAGAGGCAACTGCAGGAAGAGTGAAAGGGAGTGATGAGGGTTGTTTCGGCTTGGGCTGCCATAACAAAAGACTATAGACTGGGTGATTTAAACAACAGAGATCTATTTCCCACAGTTCTGGAGGCTGCAAGTCTGAGAGCAGGGCACCAACATGGTCAGGGTCTACTGAGGACTCTCTTCCTGGCTTGCAGACTGCTGCTGTCTTGCTGTCTTCACGTGGTAGAGCCAGTGAGTTCTTTGGTGTCTCTTCTTATAAGAGCACTAAACCCAACCCTTGTGACATCATCTAACCCTTATTATTCCCTCCCAAAGGCTCCATTTCCAAATACCATTCCATTGGGAGTTAGGGCTTCAACATATAAATTTTGAGAAGACACGAACATTGTCCATAATAAGAGGGTACCTTAAGGCAGTGGCGAAGAGTATGGATTTTATCCCAATGGTGATGGGCAGCCTCAGGAGGGTAGGGAGCAGGGAGGAGCTAACCCTCTGGTCCCCTAGTACCTAAATTGTCCCATCTTGCCTTCCTGCCAGTGAGATTGCTGCTCTGCAGGAACAACTGCAGACCTCTGAGGCCACTGTCCACAGCCTGAAGGCCACTGTGCACCAGCGGGACAAGCTCATCCAGCAGCTGCAGCCCCGGGCCGAGCTGCTGCAGGACATCTGTCGCCGCCGGCTGCCCTTGGCTGGGCTACTGGCTGCCCTGGCTGAGGCCGAACGTCTGGGGCCCCTGCCAGCCAATGACCCAGACCACCCACTCCCTGGTGGGCCTGGTCCACCTCTTGCCAACAGCACTGGGGACGAGGGGGACAGGGACCACCTCCAGCCTGCTGTGTTTGGGACCACAGTGTGAGCCCCGAAGTACAGATTCCAGAATGAAGACTGAAGGCTCCTCTCTTTAGGGACTTCCACTGCTGTGGGTGTCCTTTGGGGTCACCAAGTGTCCTGGAGGGGACCCCATGGCAGAGTGGTAATCCTGTCCAAGTATCAAAACAAGCTAAAAAGTCAAAAGTTTTGAAACAGGCCCACAGGCCAAATGCGGATGTTTAGCTCAGACAAGTTTTGTTTTGTTAAGTTCTGTTTTGTTTTAAACTTTGAATCAATCACCCATGTTGAGAAACTGGCAATGCTTACACAAAAAAATCTGGATTTCTAGCTTCAGACTTGGCTATGCTTGCCTGGATCAGAGTCCCGGGTACACTCTGTAGCCAGGGTGTGAGTTTCCACTTGTCCTCTCCCCTTTCTTAGGTTATCCGTCTAGCCCCCAAAGCATCTGAGTTTGAGACCTCTCTTTTTTCTGTCTGGTGGAGGCAGATGGTATCAAGTTCCATATTAGTTTGAATTTTCCTTCCCCTTTTTCCCCCTGCCCTGATTCTTATTTCTCATTAAGTATCCCCCATCCTGGGGCTAAAGCTTGAACTTTTTTTTATCCCAGACCAAACTTGGGAGCTTCAAGCCTCATGCTATCTATCTTACAGTGGTTGTATGAAGACAATTTTTTAATCCTATATATTTTCCCTAACTATGTCCTTCCCTCAACCTTTAACCCAGAAGGAAGAGCAGGCTGGTGAGAAAGACTGAGATGCTGGCAACTGCGTTGCCCAGGAAGTGTGCATCCCTCAACCTTTTCCTGATGGCGGCCTGCCTCAGGACTTTGCACTGGCTGTTTCCTCTGCCTAGAATGCTCTTCCCCCTGAGCTCCACATGATTGGTCACTCAGGTCTTTTCTCAAATGCCACCTCCCCAGAGAGGCCTTTCCTGACCACCTTATCTGAAGGAATTCCTCCTCCTACCCCCAGACCTTGCCATTACCCCATTTTATTTTCCTTAACAGAACTTTTTACCATCAGAGTATAAGCTCCATAAGGGCAGGGATTTTTGTCTCTCTTGTTCTATTTTTGTTTGTCTTTTTCTTTTGGGCAGCTGGCTGGTAACAGGGATGGAACCCTGAACCTTGGTGTTAACAGCACCAGCCAGCCCTCTCTTGTTCTGTCATCAGTGCCTGATGTATTCTGGAAGCCCCAGCAGGAACAGGATGGGTCTGTGGGCCCCAAACGGAGCTGGGGCTCCCCAGCACATCTGATGAAGCCCCCCGGAGCTAGTCTAGCTTTTGTAGCAAGCAGCTATCTCCTTTTTATATCCCCTAGAGAATCTATTTTTTAATTCCCTCTTTCTATACTGTCCTTCTTGGCTTGAGACATTCAGGGCGCTTTGCTCTTTATTAAACCAGGGAAAGGAGAGAAACTCTGTGCCTTTCTGTGCCCGGCCTGGTCGGCAGCCGTCTCCCATCCTCCTTACTCAGGGAATTGCCACACCAGGAACCGCCAAGGGGCAGGGCCTGTTTCAGCCTGGAAAGGTCGGTGGCCATCCCCAGCCCTTGGGACAGCGCCACCTATCCGGCCGGCATCTTACAGGGACCCCTCAGTGCAGTAACAATGGCCCCATTTTCTACTCTGGATGAAAAAAGGGGGGCTGTTTTGTACAAAGGGAAGGCAGGCTGGGGCCTGTCTGTGCTCAAGAATAAACCGGATGATTTCTCAGCCTGGGTCCTTCATGGTTTCTTCCTGGCACGGGGGCTGGAGAAGTGGCCTTCTGTGTTTCTCGTGGCCTGGGGTGGGGCCCTGCTGGGTCTCGAGACAGGCGCTTGTGCCAGGCATTTTACACACACAATTGCATCTGATCTTCACAGCCGCCTGTGGACACAGGCCTTGCCCCCATTTTACAGCTGTGGAAAGTGAGGTCTCAGAGAAGTCATTGAAACGGCCTCAGGGTCCGGAGGGCCAGGGCCACTCCCAATTGTGGGCAGTTATTGTTGAAATTCTTACTCTCTTTTAAAAATAAGGAGATGACAGATAAAATAAGTAAAAAGAAAAAACCAAAACAAACAAACAAAAAATGAGATGACAAAACAGAGCTACAATAATTGTGGTTATATTTTACATTTTTCTATAGAAAAAACAAACTGATGCTGCATAACACTCAAAAAAACACAATGAAGTATTTCTCTGCCTACTTGAAGAATTTTGGACTGCAGGAAGTCATCAGAATTTTTGCAGCAAAATGTCACTATGGGTTCTCATACAACCAACGGTGTTACTTACACCAGCTGGGGCTTGGAACACTTGAGTCGCTTGTGATCTATGGATTGCTTTCTGACTGCAAAGGCAACACAATGGGGCTGTGTCTGAGATAAGGCCAGGCTTGGAAAAGCCTCCGATGATCCCCAGGTCTGGGCTGGTGGTGGGTCTCCAAACAAGGCTTGCTTTAAGTCCTGAGAAATCCAACCATCTCAGCTGGCAGTTACGTCCTGAGTCTCAGTCGGAGGCCCGCTGTGCCGGTGGTCTTGGTGCCTCTCGGTTTATGTTAGGGGTCAGGCTCATCTATTTGGTATCACAGTGCCCCGGGCCCACCAGCTTGTCCCGAGCGAGACCACCAAGTTGTGCTTAAGAACTGAAAACTAGGGCCGGCCCGTGGCTCACTTGGGAGAGTGCGGTGCTGACAACACCAAGGCCACAGGCTCGGATCCTGTATAGGGATGGCCGGTTAGCTCACTGGGTGAGTGTGGTGCTGACAACACCAAGCCAAGGGTTGAGATCCCCTCACCAGTCAATTAAAAAACAAAACAAAACAAAGAACAGAAAACTAACCCAACAAAATACCTGTGATGACAAAAATACCATGACTGGCTCAAGACAACAGAAGTGGCTTTGTCTCAGTTAACATGGAGATGTCCATAGGATTCGCTGTGTCTTGGCTCAGTTCTCGCTGGTTTGATGACCTCTCACTAGACATGGGTCTAGGCAGGAGGTGTTGGGGCCCCAGGACCCAGGCTGCCTTTAACCTTTTTCAATGTTGATCTCTCAGTAATTTTGTCAGCTCAGGTTTTGGCTGAGCTGCCCAATGAGGCCCAGAGAGGGGGAGGGACATGCCCTGGGTCACATGGGAATCAGGCCTCCCCCCAGGACACTTCAGCCCTTGCAGAGCTGTGGTCTGTCCCTTCTCGTGGCAGCCAGGGACGCCCACCCGGGCCTAGCTCTGTCCTAAGCCCTGACACTGTGGAGCTGGGAGTGAGTAAGCAAGACTGAGGGTGGAGAGCAGCACCAGGGACAACACAACTCTGCCCCTATCAGCCCCACCCCCCGGCGCGGTGAGAGTTACAGCTGGGGCCCCTCCCAGTCTCCAGAGCCACTGTCCCTTAGCAACAGTCTTGCCAGGCAGAACGCGCAGCCAACGCCGGGGAAAGCAGGCAGGACTCAGGACGGACAAAGGCCAGGTGAGTGAGGAAGGGCCCGTTGGCCAGGGTGGGCTTGCAGCTCCCTGCCCTGAGCCTGGCCGGCCGGCAGGGAGTTCCACCTTGACCTCTCTCCTATTCAGCTGCCCAGAGAGCCCCGACCCAGCATGGATACTGTGGACGCCACTGTGGAGAAGCTCCGGGCACAGTGCCTATCCCGAGGCGTCTCGGGCATCCAAGGCCTGGCCAGGTGAGCTGTCCCCTCGCATCTCCCCAACCCCAGCCCCAGCAATCATTGTCTAACTACACTTCTTGTCCCCCAGGTTTTTCCGCCGCCTGGACCGGGATGGGAGCCGATCCCTGGATGCGGGGGAGCTCCGGCGGGGCTTGGCTGAACTGGGGCTGGCGTTGGCCAAGGCTGAGGTGGAGGCCGTGTGCAGGCACTGGGACCGTGATGGCAGTGGGACACTGGACCTGGAGGAATTCCTGCGGGCACTGCGGGTGAGTCCTTGCCAAATGTTCTCTGAGAATGGGGTGTCTGAGGATGCTGAGACAGTGAGATGGGGAAATCACCCTTAAGAGCTACTGTGAAGGGCGCCAGCTCAGGGTGACATCCCCAGTGCTCTGCATGCACTGCCTGGTGGGGGCTGGGGACCTCTGCCACCTTCTACCCCTGGTTACCGCCTCTCCCCTCCCCAGCCCCCCATGTCCCAGGCCCGCGAGGCGGTCATTGCAGCTGCATTCACCAAGCTGGACCGCAGCGGAGACGGTGTGGTGACTGTGGATGACCTCCGTGGGGTGTACAGTGGCCGTGCCCATCCCAAGGTGCGCAGTGGGGAGTGGACTGAGGAGGAGGTGCTCTGCCGCTTCCTGGACAACTTCGACTCCTCTGAGAAGGATGGGCAGGTAGGTGGCTGCATGGTGCCCCACCCATCCCGAGGCAACCCCCCCCAGCAGCCGGGTCCCCCTCACAGCCCATGTGCCTCTAGGTCACACTGGCAGAATTCCAGGACTACTACAGTGGCGTGAGTGCTTCTGTGGACACAGATGAGGAGTTCGTGGCCATGATGACCAGTGCCTGGCAGCTCTGAGCAGTGCCCATGCACTCAGCTGGTGTCGCCGGAGCTACTGTAGGACCCCCTGCCCAGCACAAGTCAGGGCCCTCTTACCTGCGCTCCGGTTGAGCAGGCAGGCACACAGCAGAAACATGGCGGGGGGGGGGGGGGG
>NW_007730283.1:121461-159332 GCF_000696425.1 Galeopterus variegatus | reverse complement strand
GGGGGGGGGGGGGGGGTGTTGTGGGAGAACTGAGGCCCCAGCCTCAGGCTGCTCCCCCAGCCCCTGTGGGTCCCCCGGAAGCCAGGTGGTCTGAGAGCAGAGCCTCTACATGGAGGTGGCCAGTCTTGGAGCATGCAGTTTGGACATCTGCCCAGGTGTGGAGTGTGAGGTCGGGGTCAGGAGCACACAGGCAGCCTGGGATGCTCAAGGGACCTCACCCTGGGAGGCAGACGCCTTTCTGGGCCAGGCCATGGACTTCCTGTGGCCCCTGGGGCATGCAGGAGGCCAGGGCTTTAGTTAAAAGTTTTAATGTAGTTCCCAAATACATTTCATATGACAATCTTACATAAATGTTCCAAAACACATGGGCGTTATCTGGTTTTACTTGTCACTAGTTGGCTAAGGCTTAAAGCAGAGAAGTGTGACCGGATCTCTTGGGAGGGTCTCTGGTGTCTTCCCTGGCTCAGGCTTGCTCGGGGGCTGGGCAGTGCCAGCCAAAGACCCTGGAGGTGTGGGCAGCACAGCTGGAGAAACGAGGCCTTCTCTTCAACTCTCCAAGGGTGGGACAGGGTGGGCGGTGCCGGCTGGCTCTTGACCACACTCCTGGGTGGGGGTGGGCATGGTGCCACTCCTGTGCGTGCTGCGTGTGTGTGGGACAGCCTGCTGTCTGGCCCAGCCCCCTGGCTCCTCAGTGAAGTCCTGGCTAGGGTCGCCCTCTGCCTCCTACAGAGGCCCCCAGCCCTGGAAAGTTTTGGGGGCAGTGATGCCAGTGTTGGGAAATGAATGGCCAACAGCAGGAAGCAGGTTTTTGCCCGGGTGCCTGATGATGCGTGAACCACATGATGTGGACAAGGAGGATGATGGTAGGGGACCCTGGGGACCCTTCCAGGGATCTTTTCCCAGACAGGCACTCTCCAGATCTAGGCCTGATAGGCCCAACGCCTCAGTACCCTATGACTTGGTCTGGAGGAAACCAGGGTGAACAGTGGGGGCCTGGTGACACCCTCTCCGCCAGCTCAGAGGCCAGGACCACAAGAACAGGGACCTCGAAGGAGCTGTGTCTGCTCAGCGCACCAGAGCATCTTAAGCTAAGAAACCAAAAACAAAGCCTTTGAAAATAAAAAAAAAATAAAATAAAATCTGTAAAATATAAACCCCAAATCAGAATAGGGGAAACGGGAAATAAAAATAGTAGTTAACGAAATGTCCAACAGGCCCAGTGTTTACACTTCTGTGAGCAGACCCCATGGCCTGGGCTAGGGGTCCCAGGCCTGAGACAAGGGACCTCGGCTGGTAGGAAGGGGTGAGCCCTGGGGTGCAGAGGGCCAGCTGCTTCCCACAGGGCAGGACTCCATGACATAGAGGGATGGGTGTGGGCAGGAGGCGGTGGTGAGGCTGAAGCTCCGGCTGGACCCAGAGGCTCACAACACGAGGGGTGAAGAAACCAGGTCTCCCATTCCCAGTGAGAAGCCATGACAAGTCTTAATGTGCCATTTCAATTCAAAGGAGGGCAGGGAAGAAATGTTCTTTTTTGTTTTGCTCATCAATATGATGAGGTCTCGTGTCCCAAGCCACATTCAGGCAGTTCCCGAGTCTGCTTATCAACAGGACGTGCGGGTCCAGACTGTGGCCAACCCGGCGGGGCATATGGTTCCCGGGCCCCACGCCTCGACGCTGCCTGCGGGGAGGGGGCGGGCGGGCGGCGGACAGACGGACAAAGCAGCAGCCTCGCGTGCAGCCAGGCTCCCGGCCGCTATGTGCTCACGGTTGTCTGCCCATCCCCTTCGTCGCCAGTGCCTGTGGGGAAGCAGCGGCCTCTCCATCAGGCCCTGGTCCTGCCCTGGATGGAGTCTGCAATTCCTGGGCCAGGCCACCCCCTCCCAGAGGCCAGCCCTGGGTCAATGACAGCGGGTGGGAGGACCCATGACACCAGCCCACTCAATCCCTCCAGGGCAGGGACTGCCCGGCTCACCAGTGGCTCCTGAGGGAGCCAGGACATCGTCATCATCACTGTCGTCCTCCTCGTTGGATGGGGCGGCCCCAGGCTCGGGGACGGGCACCTTGGCCTCCTGCTCCTGCTCCACACGGCTGCGCAGGGCCAGGATGCGGTGGTGCAGGGCTGCATACAGCTGGCCCGTGTCCTTGGAGCTGGCCTGGGGGAGGGATAGGGGCTGTGAGGCCCCTGAAACCCCAGTCCTCTCCTCTCCTGCCTGTGATGCGGGCAGGAAGTCCCAAGTCCGAAGGCTCAGGAAGTCCCATCCACAAGGCCTTATGGAGGAGGCCTACACCCCCCAGTAGCTGGGAGGATTCCATGGGGTCAGGCAGGTCAGTGCTGGTCTGGGGCTGGGGCGGTCGTCCCTCCACATAGGACACAGGACAGAGGTGACTGACAGCACAGGACTGTTTGCTCTGAACACCTCACCTGATCTCAGCCAACCCCTAACTACTTCTCCAGGTTGGGGAGAAGATGACAACATTGGATCTGTGTCTCCAGAGGCTGGAACAGGGAGGAACCTGACCCTTGTGTCCCAGGCAGCAACCTTGGCCTGTCCCCTCTCCCTACCTCCGTCCTGCCCCACAGTGGCTGATGTCCACAGCTGCAAGGCTTGCCCTTGGGTCTGGGCACTGAGCCTTCTCCGGTGTGGCCCGCACGCCACTACGTCCCCCAGGGGCTGAGCCTGCAGCTGGGCTGGGGCTGCCCCCGCCTCTTTCTTGCACCAACCCAGTCTCCCCCTCCCCCACTCTCCCTCCCATCCTGACTCTGCGTGCTGCATGCTGGACCACAGGACCTGCTTCTATCTCTACCCCCAGAGCATGTATGAAGGTGACACAGTGGAGAAGCACCCCTCAGTCCAGCCCAGTGGTGCCCAGTGCACCGAGGTGCCCACACGGCTGGTGGGACACAGGGTCCAGACACCACATGGTCTCCCTTCTTGGTGGGCTCACAGGTGTTCCGCCCTGTTTAGAACTCTGTGCTTGCAGCTCCTTTTCCTGAGGGCCTGCTGCCCATGTGGGGGCTTACCGAGATCAAGAAGACCTTCACACCCTGGTCCTCGGTGTCCATGGCCGTGATGCGGATACTCTTCTCGCTGGCCTTGTCAATCTGCATCTGGGCCCACAGCTTGGTGTTGAGGATCAGCCTCAGGCTGCCCTGAGTCCGCATCACTGCAACCAACAAGGCCACTCAGCCCTGGCCCCCCTCTCCCCCCCACCCCGTGCAAACAGCCAGCTCAGAGGACACACACAATTGTGAAGGACATGGTACACTGCAGGGGCAAAAGCCCCTGATTCTCCTAAGACCCACCAGACTAAGCAAGACCCCTGACACTGGGGTGGGCCCTGGCACCACCCTGGCTCCCTGGAGTGGGGGCACTTCACCCCCGGCCCCAGAACTGCCTAGGGCCACTGATGCATTTGCGGCTGCAGAGGCCGCATCCAGCGCACAGAGGGCTTTGTCTGGTCCACACAGGTGGGCGCCAGGACAGCTGTTCCCTTGGGGAAGGAGAGATTATACGAGAGCACGAGGCGGGGGTTGCACACTGGCGACACATGCCCTTTTGGCGAGTGACATGAACTGCGAAGGAAGTCGATGACCTGACTGTCCCCACGTGCGGGCCAAGTCTCAGCCCCCACCCTTGGATTTTCTCAGGAGAAAGGTAGAGCAAAACCACTGCTTAGAGCTTCCATCAAGAGGCAGGTGCACGTGCAGTGCTCTGTGGAGGGACATGGGACAGGCCTGGCCTCTCTGGAGTGTGTGATGCCCACCTGTGGGCATGGCTCGAGGCTGGGGGAGAAGGGAAAGGGGCTTGGATAGGTCTCAGCTGCCACCAGCTGATGCCTGAGGCTTGGGGGAGGCGTTGGGGGCTCAGGGTGCTCTGTGCTCTCCATACACACGTTTGAATGTTTCCATGAAAAACAAATCAAGTGGACGTCTGTGGGGGTAAAAAGAGCAATGCCCAGCAGGAGGAACTGTCCTCTGCTCTGTTCTGACCTTGGGAGTGTTTCTGAGTTGAGGTGTGAGAAAACAATGCTTAAAGGGGGCCCCGTGAGCTACTGCTGGATGGGAAACCCACGTTTCTGTAAAGGCCAGAGGACGCTTTGATTTGGGGAGATAAAAGATGAATGTGCACACGTACACACACATGCTGATTTTCTTCAAGTGTGTGTGCGTGCACACATGCTCATTTTTGTAACAAGTACAGTTGTAGGAATAAGATTCATGTATAAAGACAGCCCCAGTATTGTTATCTACAAGAGTGAAAAAAGCAAAATCGGGAACAATCTTAATGTCTGTCGACAGGGAAAAAGTTAAGTACATTGTCAATGGAATATTAATGTAGAAGTTTTTCCCAAAACAATCGTTATTTTAACAATACAAGAACATGTTCATAAAATAGCAAATGAAAAGAGAATACAAAATTATCCTATTTCCTTTAAAAAAGGACCAGAAAACAGGAGGAATGGACTACTAAAAGTTATTAGCAGAGATTTCTCTATTTATAAAGAGATTACAGTTGATGTTTGATTTCCTTTTTTTCCTTTCTACCATAAAACTGCGACTTTTATTGTCAGAACATAAATTTAAAAGTTACTAAATATTTTAATCCACCTTAATCCTAAGTAGGAGAGTCACGGGAGGGCTGGCAGCCAGAGCCAGAGGGTCAGGCCAGCTCCTGAGGGCATCTAGTGGCGGGTTGAGGGGTGTGTGTGCAGGGGTTGAGGGCTCTCCTACGGGGACCCTCTCCTTGGCTCTGACAAGGGCCAAGTTGGGCTGCCTCCTTCATTCCCTCTGGAAACTGCACTTCTGAACCCCATAAGATCCTAAGCCCTCTCCACAGGGACCCCACCACAGCCTAGCCCAGCCTGCCTCCAGGAGGCCTCGGCAGCCCCCTCCTTCTGCAGCTCACCTAGTCGGGACTGTAACGTCCCGTCATCGGTTGATGCCATGTCGTTGAGTCTCAGCAGCCCCCGGCCTCTCTCCACCCACGACTGTGAGGTCTTGTCAAAGACAAACAGCTTACACTGGATCTGGAACACATGTGGGGCCCTCTGGGTGAACAGGGACCCTGTCCAGGTGTACTGATAAGGACAGACCCCCAGGAGTCTCCCTCTAACCCATATGGACTATCAGGTCAGCCAGCAAGGGCCACATCTGGCCCTTGGCCAGTTTTTTGTCCTGTCTCTGAGCTAGAATGTGTCTTACTTATTTTTTTTGGAGGTTGGCTGGTACAGGAATTGAACCCTGAACCTTGGTGTCATCAGCACCATGCTGTAACCAACTAGCCAGCCCTGGTTTCACATTTTAAGAGAGGTATTTTTTTATTAAAAATAATTAATTAATTAATTAATTAAAAAATTAAAACTAAAATTAAAAGAAAAGAAAAGAAACAAATCAAAACCACACAAAACACCACTTGACACCTGCTAGGATGATTATAACCAAAAAAACAGACAATAACAAGTGCTGGGGAGAATGTGGGGAAACAGGAGTCCTCACACCCTGCTTGTGGGAATGTAAAATGGTGCAGCCTATGTGGGAAAAAAAATGGCCTGACAGTTTTTCAAAGAATTAAACAGAGAGCTAGCGCATGGCCCAGAAATTCCACTCCTAGGCAGCAACACGAGAGACGTGAAATGTATGTTCACACAGAAACTTGTATACAAATGTTCATAGTGGCATCATTCATAATAGCCAAAAAGGAGAAACAAGCCAAATATCAACAAATGGATAAACAAAACGTGGCATATCCTTCCAATGGAATATCACTCAGCCATGAAAAGGAATGAGGCTCTGACACATGCTACCATGTGGATGGACCTTGAACACATCACACTCAGTGACAGACGCCAGACCCAAAAGGCCATATACTGTGTGACTCCATTTATATGAAATGTCCAGAATAGGCTGATCCACAGAAACAGAAAGTAGATTCGTGGTTGCCAGGGGGTTGGGGGAGTGACTACTAATGGGGATGGGGTTTCTTTTTAGGGGACAAAGGTGTTCTACATTAGATGTGGTGATGATTGTACGATGCTGGGAATATACTAAAAACCACTAAATTGCACACTTAAAGGGTGAATTATACAGTATGTGCATCATATCTCTGTAAAGCTGTTACCTATCTATCTATCTAAAATAGCTGGCCAGTTAGCTCAGTTGGTTAGAGTTAGAGCATCAACACCAAGGTCAAGGGTTCAGATCCCTGTACTGGACAGCCACCAAAAATACAAACAAAAAAAAGAAAAATATGCTACAAAGACTGTATGTACCCTTCACCGAAAAAGTCTGTAGATCCTTCTAAGTCAATCTCTCGAGTTGATAAAAAACAAGGTTGAGGGGGGAAACAACAGGGCCCTGCATGGTTCACAGACATGGACATACATGTATGTGTCAAGGGAGGGAAAGCAGATGGATCTGCCCATGAAACCCACCCAACTCCAGGCACTGGCTGTGGCCTGGTGGGGGCGGTATGTGGGGACAATGGGGACAGGGAGGAGTGGGAGGGAAGTTCTGGCTGTGTCTGATTTTTTTCCAACTAAAACACCACAGGGTGTAACAAACTAATGACAGCTATTAACCCTGGGTAATGAGAGAAGGGGTTTGTAATGACAGTCTTTGTCATTCCCTGAACTATCAAGAATGTCTCAAAACAGACCCTCTCACTCTAAAACCAAAGCAATACTACAAGTCCCTTGGCACATGCTAAGCTCTCCATGAGAGCCCCACTGAGGTCCCAGAGGGCAGAGTTGGTGGCCCCCCTGTTGCCTCAGAGGGGAGGACTGAATGCCCGGAGGATGTGGGCCCAGCCCTTGGTGACAGGACCCCCCAGGTGCACAGAGAACCCAGGGGCCACCGAGGGAGGTCCCTGTCCCCTCACCTGTAACACGTTGCTCTCTGCCTCCTCCCCGGTAATGACTTCCACTTTTTCCAGCAAACACTTCCGTGCTGTTGCCTTGGTGTAGGCGGCTGCTGACTCAGCCAGGGACTCTGAAATGTTATTTGCTAAACAACATTGACTATTGATTTGGTGAGGGGAGAGTGTATACCTCACAGGAGACCGAGAGGATTGGATCTCGCCTCGAGGACACCAGCTACCCCTGGGCAGGCCAGACCTGACCTCTGGAGTGGCCCTGGGGACAAACCACATCACTCAGCCTTGGAACCTGCAGGGAGACCATGTGGCAACTGCCAAGCAGCAGAGGACAGACAGCGAGACACTCTTACAAGAGAAGGCACTAAGGAGAACCTTCCCTCACCTGCTGCCTCAGAGCGGAAAGGGAGAGGCGACAGCTCCTCCACAACCCTCCCCTGGCTGTGCCACATGGGCCCCCAAGGACGAGCATCTCCTGTCATTCTGCTCACTGACATTCAGAGTTCTGGAGGCTGCAGCCGCTGCTTTTAGATTGTTTAGTAGCTGGTCCGCACGTGGTCACTACCGCTGGGGGAGTTGGTTTCTTCCTCCCTCCCAGCAGGAGTGTAGACAATTTCCCCTGGTCCCTTATCACCCCCACGCTGACCCGCCATGACGTTGCCCACGAGGCAGCAGGACTGTAACGTACCTTTCTCAGGGGTAGCTTCCTGGGAAGAGGACTCTGATCCGGACTCGGCAGCTACGTGTTCCTTATTGGCATCTGAACTGATCTCATTTAATTTTGGGGGGCTCTGCAGGGAGACGAAGGCACAGGGAGGAGGACATGTTTGTGTGGTCCTGGTGGATGAATCGCTGCAGAACAGAAAGCCCCCAAGCTGGGAAAGCCACTCTCAGCACTTCTCTGCCCAGCCCTGCCTCCACACAGGCATATCCTAACAAGGATCCCCCCGAGCTACTCTGGGAGCCCCCGGTCTCTCATGGTGCTGCTGGGAGGCAAGGGCCACCAGCTGATGGTCCCATGGACCTCACTGTTCATCTCTGCCTGCATGGCAGTCTGTGTGAGGCAATTCTTTGAATATTTCATTGTAACAGCAAAAGGACAGTGTTGATAGGACAGAAAAGAAGCAAGAGGCTCATTAATTTAATTAAACTGAGACAAAGATGGAAATAATTGGGTGGGCCAAAAATCGCTCCTTAGCCACAATCACAATTGACACAAAGTTGTGTGCATTCAAATGGGAAGAAAAAGGAACAAACATAAGGAAGCAGGTAAATCACTTGAGAACCCTGTCCCAGGCTTGTCAGTCTCCCTGGGAATGGAAGACGGCCCTTGGGAGTCAAGTGCCGTGTGGTCAGGAGAGCAGGGAGGCTGGCAGCCTTGTTTGCTGGCACGGCTGGTCCCGCCCCCACAGACATGTCTGGCTCTGTCACAGGGAACACAGGGAACCTCTCCCCCACTGAGCTGCAGCCTCGTGGTCTGGGTGGGCCTGACCTCCCTGGGCTCCAGAGAGGGCTCAGGTTGGCCCAGTAGCACACAGCTAAGGACTTGTGTCTGATGGCTGTCACTCCATCTGGCCTTACAGCGAAGAAGCATGGCCCCAGCTCAGGGAAACCCATCTGAGGATGAAGCCAGCCACTGCTGGCAGGGAGGAAAGACAGGAAGAGTGGATGCCAGCTCCTGGACTGCCTCCCGGGGTCACCAGAGCCAACGGTCCTGCCCCCATCATTAAGCAGAGTCTGAACCAGGCCTGCCTTCCCTTACTTGCACTGAAAGCTTCCCAATTTTACCAGTGCGGCAGCCACACATCACATGTCCCCTTGACTTGAGGTTGGTGCTAAATGCCATCCAGTCTTTAAGAACAGTCCCAACCATGGCCACTCACCAAAACTCGCTCGCTCATGTTCTGGCCAAATATGAATTTGTTGCTGGAGGCGTCGGCACTATTGGTCGAGTTCTCTAAACTGAAGGGAAGATGTGCTGTGAGTGTGCAGTTGTCAAGTAAGAGGGGACCAGACAAACATGCACACACAAACGAAACGCACACACACACGAAACACACACACACACATGCACTCAGAGTGGATGAGAGCCAAACACCAGTGCAGAGAGCAGTCCAGGCACCTCCCGAGCTGCAGACAAGCCGGTGAGCCACACACTCTTCCTCGTTGTGCCAGATGGAAACACGGACCTCAGCTCATCTTGATGGAGCGTCCCAACAGCACAGGGAGCCCACATTCTACCCGCTCTGCCAGCCTGTCTCCCAGACAGGGACACGCTTCCTTCTGAAACACCCACTGAGGCAGCCAGGCCCTTGCGGAGCACCCCATCAGCAGTGCCAATCAAGTGCCCGAACGCAGGGTAAGGGGGAGGTTGGAACCTTGTGGCTAACAGAGACAACCTGGCTGCCAACAGCCCATTCAGTTCTGCTGTGGGCACGAGGTCTCTATGACAGAGGTTGCTCCGAGGCCTGGGCTGTGTCTTCCACATGCGCATGGACAGCCCCACAGAACTCTGGTCCTGCCTCAGGTGTGTGTGGGAATCCCACAACAAAGCGCACCATTCTGGCCCCTCCACAGCTGGGCCAGAGTGGGGAGGAAAGGGGTCCAGAGGGTTATCTGGGTTCTAATGGCATCTGCTCTCTCTTGTCCTGCTCCCCACCCCTGAAGGACCTGGCTTCTAGACCAGGTTCCAGGCTCCCAGGCCCGAGGACCAGGGACGCCTCTATGGCCGAGGTGTGCCCCAACTTCACCACACCAAGGCTGGCCACCGGGCCTGAAACACACACCTGGAGCTGATATACTGAAGGAAATAGTTTGTTGCAGTAGGCGTTTCTGAACTGGGGTGTCCGGCATTCTCCACGTCAGCTACGTCAGTGTTCTCATTTATTAGCTGGGAAACAGAGAGGAAACACTTACTAACCAGAGAATGGCAGAGTCTTGGATTCTACAACTTTGTCTGCATGACCTACACACTATTGGCACAGCTCCAAGATGCAAATCCTACCATGTACACGAGAGAGAGAGAGAGAGAGAGAGAGAGAGAGAGAGAGAGAGAGAGAGAGAGAGACACTAAGTGTGTGTGTGTGTGTGTGTTGGGGGGTGGGGCTGTAATCAACTTCATCCCTTTTTGCTTCTAACAGTTAGGACATAAAAACAATTCCTCAAGCATCAGAGAGCTCGGGCTGGCCGGTTAGCTCAGTTGGTTAGCGCACAGCCTTATAACACCAAGGTCACAGGTTTGGATCCCCGTACTGGCTGCCAGCCGTCCCCCAAAAAGCATTAGAGAATCTTCTCTACCTTGTTATTAAAAAAACTACACTCAAGCTGGCATCCTGTTGGCATTTTCATCAATGCTTCTGTACCAAGAAACAGAGAATGCTTACAAATCTGGTATTTTAAAGGGTTTATCATAAACATAATAAAAACATCATTTCTTGACAGTGTCTTTTAAGCCAACTGCTGTGCTAAGTCCATTACATATATTATCTAATTGAATCCTCACAGAACCTGTGAGGTGGGTACCCTGTTTTACCAACAAGGAAGCAGAGGCTCAGGGGGTTAAAAAAGCCACAGCCCAGCTGGCTGTTCAGCTTACTTGTTTAGAGCATGGTGCTGGTAACACCAAGGTCAAGGGTACCAATACTGGCCAGCCACCAAAACCAAAAAAATAAGCAAAAAAAATCCACCATGCCCCAAGGTTGCTCTCGATGGAGAAGCTGCAATATAACTGTGAGACTCCAAACCTCGTGCAAGCCCTTTACCTCTGTAAGATACTGATCCCATCCCAATTTTAAAGCAGCTCTACCCCCAAATGCAGGTACACTCAGCAGGGCCTGAGGTCCACAACCAAGCCCCTCCGCCTCTCACATTTCTCCCTGGAGGAAGTAGTCCACAGGGGACTCATTATTTTGGCTGAAAGCCAAGGCAACATCAACACCTATTTTTCGCATCTCTCAGGGGACTTGTGCTTCCGCTGGACACAAAGGAGAGTGAGTAACAAAGGAGAAAGCAGAAAACACCATCAATACTTTCTACATGCAAGAGGGATATTTGTTTCCTTGTTTCAGGGTCTGTCCCCCTTGGTACTACTGACAATTGGGGCTGGATACTTCTCTGTGGTGGGGCCATCCTGGGCACTGCAGGGTGTTGAGCAGCGCCCCTGGCCTCTCAGCACCCCCTACCTGCCACTTGTGACAACCACAGTGTCCCCAGACATGCCACAGATATTGCCTATCAGGCTTCTAAAGAAGCTTCTTGCCAGATGAACTGCTGGAAATACCTCGGAAAGACATTCGATGCCTGTGGCTGGATTCGATGCCAGGTGCTCCCCACCCCCTGACTCAAAGTCTTCAGACTAGACAGATACACCTGCAGGGTAGCTGGGAGGTGACTGACACTTTCTCTTCCTTTCAGGAGAGAAAACAGTCTCTTCCCTGCCCCACTCTACTTAAAAAAAAAATAAGGTGATAGTTCTTTTTTTTTTTTTTTTTAAATGACAAGTAAGGGGATTTTAACCCTTGACTTGGTGTTGTCAGCACCACGCTCTCCCAAGTGAGCTAACTGGCCATCCCTATATAAGGGATCTGAACCCATGGCCTTGGTGCTATCTGCACCACACTCTCCCAAGTGAGCCATGGGCGGGCCCTAAGGTGAAAGTTCTTAACTGTGGGTGAATCTGCCCTCCAGGGTATAACTGGCGATGTCTGGGCACATTTGCAGTTGTCTTGACTTGGGGGAGGTGCTCCTGGCATGGAGTGGGTGGAGGCCAGGGACGCTGCTCAGCACCTGCAATGCTCGGGACAGCCCCCAACAACTAAGAATGACCGGTCCAGGGCTGGCTGGTTAGCTCAGTTGGTTAAAGCGCAGTCTTATGACACTAAGGTCAAAGGTTTGGATCCCCATACTGGCTAGCTGCCAAAAAAAAAAAAAAAAAAAAAAAAAAAAAAAAAAAAAAAAAAAAAAAAAAAAAAAAAAAAAAAAAAAAAAAAAAAAAAAAAAAAAAAAAAAAAAAAAAAAAAAAAAGACTAGGTCCAAACACTGCTAGTGCTGAGACACAGAAACAGTGAAACAACTGAAACAAGGAAACAAGAATTTCACTGGCAGCGTCTATGGCCCTGGGTCACGCTGTCTGCTTTCTTTGCTACATAAACATGAGTTCTTGGCGATAAGCATATTCAGTGACCTCCCTGTCCCCTGCTACCAGAAGTGTGAAGGAGCCTGACTTGAGAAAACAATGCTGAGTCTCTCACTCAGAGGGGGAGTGGCAGCAGGCAGCACCCCAGGTCACTGCAGGTGAGGGCTCTGCAGCCTGGGGGCAGGGGTGTGTCCGGAGCTGGGGGCTAATCACAGGGCCATGGAAAGCATGCACGCCAGCAGCTGACTGGGCCATCAGTCACAGGACTGCCCCCGTGACATATTCTTTCCCCTTCCCCCCACTTTTTTTTAAAGGAAAGAGTAGACTTCCTGTTCATTAGGTCAACAGCTCATTCAATACCCGAGCACATACCTTAACCCTGTCCCTCAAGTTCTGCCCAAATATAAATGTCTGCTGTGCAACTTGTCCTTTTTTTTCACAGTTCTCCTCAGACGTATTGCTAGACTCATTTTTCTGGGGCTCTTTCTCCTGTTAAAAAAACACAATAACCGAAAACAAGTGACACACTTAGCCCAGATAAACACTGAGCAAATGAGCAATCCCGCACCATTTTGTTTTCTCCACACCTCTATGGATGTGGATTGGTCCCTGGGCTAAGGGACAATGTAAGACACGTCAGGGAACCAACCTAGCCAGCTGCCTGGGATAAACATTCTGTAGGTGGGGCCATGGGAGAAGGGTCCCAAAATCACCAAACATGAGCTGCTAGCCCCCTAAACATGGCAGTCAGTGGGAGGGTGAGGCTTGGATACCTGGAGACTGGTCCTCAGGCCTGGAAGCCAGACGGTTCCCAGGCACAGGCAACAGGACCCGCTGCCTCAGTGATGCTAGGGGCCCTGCAGTCTTCTCTCCTGACCTCAGCTGGGGGCAAGCCAGGGCAGCACAGACAGACAACACTTGGGGAGCTCAGGGACCAACAGTGCCCTGGTTTAACAAGGGCTCTGATGGAAACTGGACCTTGATGAGGCCAAGCTCGCCCAAAAGATACCAAGCCTTCCATGGATGTCTACAAGTCTGCTTTCTTAAGAAGCTTTTTTTGTTTTTTGTTTGTTTTCGGCAGCTGGCCAGTACAGGGATCCTAAACCTTGACCTTGGTGTTATAACAATGAGCTCTAATCAAATGAGCTAACCAGCCAGCCCTAATTAAGATGCTTTTAATCAACATTTTTTGGAGTCAGATTTTTTTCTGGTATTCGAAAGTTCCTGAAGAGCAGTGGCCTTTCTATATAGGTAGACGTGGTGCACAAGGGGAACCTCACTGTCCAACGTGCCCACAAAGTGCTTCTAAGAATCCACTCTCAGAGATACTCGCACGAGGGTACAGACGCAGGTGGCGTAAGAGGCAACATAGCACCATTAGTACTGGCAGAGAACCAGAAGCCACATGGATGGTCATCGTTAGCTGAGGGCTAAATAATTTAGAATGCAAAATATAATGAGGAAGTGGCTGGCCAGTTAGCTCAGTTGGTTAGAGTGGGGGTGCTGATAACACCAAGGTAGAGGGTTTCTATCCCTGTACCAGCCAGCTGCCAACCCCCACCGAAAATAAAAAACAAACAAATACACTGGGGAAAAAATACAATGCAGCTGTTACCGAGAGAGAGACAGGTCTCTGACATGAAATGATGCCCCAATACAGTGATTGGTTGGAAAAAGCAAGTGGCGGGATACAGAAGTGTGATTCCATTTCTGTTAAAAGCAAACCCAATCCCAAGCATGTGTATGTGTTTAGAAAGACCCAGGAAAAAAAATCGAGAGATAAAGTCAAACTATTGACAAAGGTTATCTGGGGACCTATTAATTGGAGGGTGACTTCCACTTTCTACTTTATAGATTTTCCAAGTGTTTAAATGTTTGTAACATGCAGGCATGATTTTTGTAATCAAACATTTTAAGAACTAATTCATTTATCCTGGAATAAAGGGATATGAAGTTGCTAGTAATTCATATATATGTTTTATACATGATAAAAGCTACAGTACAGTTGAAAAGAAATACAAAACAGGTTTCAGGCTGATGCTGTGGGGTTTTGTAAGGTGGACAAAAACATGAGGCAGGGCTTTCCCAGGAGACATCACGAAGGGGCCAGAGAACAAAGGACCCCGGCGTGGGAAAGGTGGCACCATGGCTCCTGAAGCTGGAGGCGTTTCTAGCCCCAGGGTCAGCGGATCACAACGCTAATTACGTTTTCCAGTCCATTTGTCAAAAGTCTAAATGTTTCCCTACTGTGCTCCCTGTAAATTCTGCTACTATTGACTTCATGATGCAGCCTGTGCCTGTGTAAGAGTGAACATGGCCTTTTAAAATGAAACCCACACGTCTGGTGTGTTATGGCAACTGTGATGTCAAGTCCATCTCTGCCAACCTCAAAAGTATTTCCCTACTGTGCTCCCTGTAAATTCTGCTACTATTGACTTCATGATGTAGCCTGTGCCTGTGTAAGAGTGAACATGGCCTTTTAAAATGAAACACACACGTCTGGTGTGTTATGGCAACTGTGATGTCAAGTCCATCTCTGCCAACCTCAAAAGTAGGCTCTTCACCAAATGTCCCCGATTGCACAGCTGTTGTGAAATACATTGCTTCTGATCTCCGGAACCCCAGAATGCTGGAGGACTTTTTTCTTAAATGAACTATTTCTGAGTTGACTCCCCAAGCAAACTTTTCCCACTACAATGTGCATACATATATGAATCCCCGAGGGTCACTGGGTATGAAAACAGAGAGGGGAGATATTTCTTCATGTAAACTACTGCCTGATGTGCACTCATGAGGCTGTTGCTTGGCCCCAGAGTTTGGTGGTTAAGGAGCCCCTGGCAGCAGTGCTCCCTCGAGATGCCTGGAAGCCACATGCTCAGGCAACACAGGCCTTTAGGCACAGCTCTGCTTGCAGCAACCTTCTTTCTGATGGAGAAAGACCACCCTTGGTAGTCTAGCAATTGGTTCATCAGTTACTGTTACTCACTGAGATCACTGAGCAAATCCAGAAAGCTTTTCAACAGGCAGCAGTCTATGAACTCAGCCAAACCTTGAGAACTGTGCCCCCTCCAGCTCACATGGGGGCCCAGCAAGCAGTGCTCCCCCTGCCCCATGACCCACTGACCTCAAGTGTGTGTGCCTCTTCAGCAGAGTCAGAGGGACTTCTCCGTGTGGTATTGTCGGGTAGTGCTGATGTTGCTGCCCCCGTGCAGTCTGCTGGGATGCTGACCCCATTGGTGCCGCTGCTAGGGACTGCGGGAGGAAAGGAGAGTGGGGAAACCTGAGCGTTTGGTGAGGGCATGTCCTACTACATCACCCTCCACACGTGCAGCATGCTGAGGGCTGGACTGAGGGTGGGCCCCTTCCTACTGTGTACAACATCTCCTTTCTAAGGAAAGGACCTGGAATCACTACTAAACTCACAAATTCTTAAATAAAAAATAAAAACAAAAGACAAAAACCTCACAGAAGTTAGAATGTCTTATCTTTATTCCACCCTCCACACGTGCAGCATGCTGAGGGCTGGACTGAGGGTGGGCCCCTTCCTACTGTGTATAACATCTCCTTTCTAAATAAAAAATAAAAACAAAAGACAAAAACCTCACAGAAGTTAGAATGTCTTATCTTTATTCCAAAATGAACTATGTGAATTTTCAGTATGTTCTAGAAGCATTACTGTTAATTAAGGAAAAAAAGAATAGAAAAATATATTGGGAGAACAATTCTTTGAGTTTTATAAAACTATTTTTACTAATAAGGTCTTTATGCAATTTTTTCCATTTAAATAATTGAGAGCACATGACATGCACAATTTAAAATCTGCCTTTGACTGCTTAGCATTAGATTAAAATAATTTCCCACATAATTAAAAACCTTTTAGAAATATTAACTATTTCTCTCGTGTTGGATGCCGAGTTGCTCCTGATAAAGAGTTCCTGAATTACAGGAAAAGATCAAGAGGAAGAAAATCCCACTAGTACTAAGAAAATCAAGGATTAATAGAAAACCACCACCTGTGTGGATATAATGGAAATACAGTTTAAGAGTTATGTATAAAGGTTGGTAAAGAAGATAAAAATGCACAGCTAATCAAAATGACCTTTTAAGTCTCTCAGACAACATGTAAAATTTCTAGGCTGAAGTCTTGCCTGCAAACACATAGGAACAAATCTAAGTTCTCACGGCAGCCGGCCAGCCTTTATGAAGACAGTGAATGAACAAAGCACCTTTTCACCCACACAGTCATGCTCAGCCGAGAGCTCCGGGGAGACCACGGAATCGTCTCTCTCTCCTCCTCTGTCCTGGGCACTGGGGCTACTGTTTCTTACCGGTCTGTGACAACGCCTTCGGTTGCGGAGCTTGTAACACTGCCGGGCGAAGCACGCTCCGCTGCTGCTCCTTGGGCTTCTGGCTTGGCAGACCTGGGTTAGAGAAGTTGGCTTTCCCAGGGCCTGAAGACCCCTGGCAGAAACAACACCCCTGCCCTGGGTGCTGCTGTGAAGGCTAACCCCCGGCAACCCATTTCCTGTGCTTCGCAGGTAAGACTTTGCAGGGAAGCACTTTTTAAAAAACCTAATATCATCTCTTTAAAGACAGCTAGACATGCAGATTCTGGTCACTGTTATTTTTATAGGTGATTAACTGGAATTCCCAAGTGACTGATCAAGTCTGAAAATTAGTTACTAATCCAGTTAGTCCAGTGATACAACAAGGAGAATTGAGGGACAGATTTGCTCCTAGTGCTGGACTTGAGAGTCAGGCAGTTGGGCTGGCCAGTTATCGCCATGGTTAGAGGATGGTGCTGATAACGCCAATGTCCAGGGTTCAACCCCTGTACAGCCAGCCACTAAAAAAATACAATGAGTCAGGAGGAGATGGTGAGAGAGGAAAGCGTTGAATTCAGACTCCTCAGAGGTGTAGGACTCTCCTTGGGGTCATGAAAAGGCACCTCTGCACCTGCTTTTCAAAATAACCACAGTGAAAAAATCTCTCTGGCAAATGCAGAAGGGACAAGGACCATGAGAGAACGTGTCCTGTCCTGTACAGGCTCCCTGTCAGCTTCCTCAGCGGGCTGAGGTGGCTCTGTTAAACAGGGTAAGCACTGTGGCATGCTGGAGCCAGAGTGCTCTGGAGGGACAGTGTGAACCAACTGTGCTATTGCCAGGTGTGGAACCCCAACATCCTGCCTGCTCCTGTGCTGCCACTGCTTCTTCTTCTGAGCATGTAATGCTCATTGGTACGGCCCGACCTCCTTGGTCAAACAGACTCTCTTTAAAGCAGCTTTCCAGGACTCACGCGACAGGTCACAGATGACCTAGAAAGTGGCTGAGCCCACGGGGTCCTGTTGGAGCTGGGCAGAGAGGCCTGGAAAGGTGTCAGAAAGCCATCTCCCTTGTCTCCAAGACAGGTAACCTACCTGCGCTGGGTGCCTGGCCGTGGATCAGCGTCGGGGGCTTCAATCGGAACCCGCTGCTCTTTTCCTCTAAAAGCACAAGACAACATATAAAAAGCAGGCTTGCCTGGGGCAGGGGTGGGGTAGCTGAACCTGGAGGGAGGAAGTGCAGGAGAGGACTATGATCTTGGCCTAGGTGACTGTGGGTACAGAGAACCAGAGAAAGTGTTTCCATATTAAAATAGATACGCAAAAGCCCTGTCCAGTCAGCAAGGCTGTAAGGCAGCCTGGGGGAGGGGAAGGAGATGGGGACTGCAGGAGGGGATGGCTCTGGGGCAAACTGCTGACAATGAGAGACCAGCCTTCCAGCTGCAGGGCAAGTGCAAAGCTGCCTGCTATCTGCCCTGCAGGCCTGTGCTGGGCTTGTAGGCACTGGAGAATGGCAGGGAGCCACAAAACAAAGATCCATTTCCCTTTCCTAGAGGACTTGTCCACCACAGGATGCGTCCATGGCCAGGAAAAGCCTTGGCATACAGGTCGGAAGTGGCAGAGGATGGGCTTGCTCTCACTTTCCATGTGTCCATGGAGCTTCACCTCGTTGCTTACTGAGGGCTCTTGGCCCCGTGCAAGGAAGCCGGGTCTCCCCTAGGACTTGAGTTTGGGCTGACAGATACACAGAGCTAGAGGAGGACAGTGAACACCCAGGGGCTCCTGGGATGGCTCAAAAATCTGATTTCAGCTCAGCTACTTGTCCACATGAACCCCTTCATCTGTGTTGTTTTGGTGACTCTGCCCATCTCGGGGAGGAAGGGGCCAGTCTAATCTGATCCATGATGGGAAAGATCATCATAAAAGACCTGTGACTCCCAATAGGCCAGGCCTGTTCCTGGGACGAGGGCATCATGGGCTACAGGAGGAGGCCCTGCTTTTGTGCTAACGTTTCACACTTGTCAGGTTGTAGGGGACAAGATCAATATGCAAAAACCAATTACATTTCTGTACCGTAGCAGTAAACAATCCAAGGAGGAAGTTAAGAAAACAGATTCCATTTACAGTAGCACCAAAAGGAATAAAATACTTAGGAATAAAATTAACAAAAGAAAACTCTAAAACATTGTTGGAAGAAATTAAAGACTTAAATAAATGGGAAGACATCCCAAAAGGTCACATAATGTCTGCTCCAATTTATACGAAATGTCCAGAACAGGCAAATCCATACAGACGGTTAAGTGGATTAGTGGTTGTCAGGGGCTGGGGGAGGGGGGTTGGGGAGTGACTGCTAATGGGCACAGGGTTTCTTTTTGGGGTGATGAAATGTTCTAAAATTAATTATGGTGGTGGTTGCACAACTCTGTGAATATACTAAACACCATTCAATTGTACACAAAAACAATGACAACGATAAAACCCCAAATGCCTGTCAGACCAAACTTTCAGATATGAACCAAAATCAAATCAGAATTCAGAATGAAACAAGAAGGCACTTTTACTATTGACTATGTGCTGGTGAGCCAAACTGCTTTCCTTGGGCACTAAGAGGATTATAACAACTCTTATTACTAGTATGAAGGAATTGAGGCCAATGGGCTTCCAAGAGCCTGTGTTGGTGGGGTAGGTGTCACTCCCATAATAGAGCGGCCAGAAACAAACTCAGGAGAACCAGATACCACAGGATGCGGGGTAAGAGATGCCTCCAGGTGTTCCTTTTCAGAAGAGAAATACTGAATTACATTTCCAAAGCACAGGATTATTCACAAGACGATGGGCAATTTAGATACATTTTTAAAAGTTGAGGTCAAGTCCACAATTTAGATAATTTTCAGAAAGCTCTTAGAGCCGGCTTTAGAACGCTTAGTTTTGGTTAGACTGCTCTTCAACACTTTGCTCAGTGTAGAGCCAATGCTAACACCCACATGAGCCTCATGGGTCAGCTGAGGCTGATGGGTGCGGGTGGCACGTCCGGGGAATCGCTGCCACTGACCAGGCCACTAACTCTGGGCCCAACCCTGGCCCACTCCGCAGATGAACATGAAATCCACACTGAATGCCACAGTGAACGGACAGACAGACAGATAGGCATGCCACACTTCTAATGGCAATGGGAGATTTGAGACAGAAGGGGTCAGGGCAGCAGAGAGTTGTGCTCACAGGGCAGCGAAACGTTGGAGGTCCCTGTTGCAGGCCCCACTCCACTAAAACAAATGTGGTCTCTTCTCACTCCTTCCAGAAACTTGCTTTTCCTGCAGCACTGTCAGGGTGCACACAAGTTGCTGCCTCATGGCTAGAGCCCGACGGCCACCACACAGCCCAGGGGTGCAGGGGTGTACAGGCCACTACACTTCCTGAGGGCACATGTATCGCTCTGGAGGAGAGAGCCCTGGGGGGAGGAAAGGGCTGCCCTGGCCCTGCTGCACAGCAAGTCTAAAGCAGGCAGCCTCCTGTCTGAGGGTGCTGCCTGCCTGCATCTAAGAGATCCCGAGTCGCATCTGAGGGAAGCAGTGCCCACGCCTGAGGGAACTCCTGATTCAACCAGGAAAGCACATCAGAATGAAACCTGGTGTGCACCAGATGGTGAAAATGATCCAAAAGCAGGCAGTCTGTAGGAGCTGGGGCCTGGGCAAGGACGGGAAGGCAGATTGGCCATGCACAGGATGCAGAGCAATGAGTAAACATACCGAGGACAAAGGGAGCCAGGTTTCTTATTGTCACAAAAGAGAGGCAGAAACATGCAAGGGGAAAGCTGGAGCTAACACCACTGGTCCTGGACTAGAAGCACTCACGTGCCCTGAGGGTCATCTACATGTGCAGACAGAGACACAGAGATCCATGCAGATGGAGATATGTGCGTGGTCCTTGCTCTGTCCACTAAGACGACCCGGGAGTGGGGAGATACCACAAGATGGTAGGGGAGCGGAGAGCCGGCCAAGCACCTGGATCTTATTTCCTGAAGACCACTCTCCACTACAGAGAACCAGGGCCCCTTTGAGAAATGGTAGGGATCCTGGGGCTGGAACAGGGAAAGATGAGCCTGGAGCCCTTTGTTGTGACAGAAAGTAAACGAAGTGCACAAAAGAACGATGGACAGGGCTGGCCTGTGGCTCACTTGAGAGAGTGTTGTGCTGATAACACCAAGGCCACGGGTTCAGATCCCTATATAGGGATGGCCAGTTGCTCACTTGGGAGAGCGTGGTGCTGACAGCAAGTCAAGGGTTAAGATCCCCTTACCCGTCATCTTTAAAAAAAAAGAATGATGGAGACATGCCAAAAGGGCCTAGGAACCTGCCTGACCAGGCTCTCATGGGCTGGATCTGGGACACCCTGAACATTAACACAGGAACTAATAACAACAGATTATAACCCATCAAAGAAAACAGGAATCCATCAATCCATGTTGATATAATAAAACAATGAATAAATAAGTGGGGAGAAGAGAGAGCTCTTCCTAACAGTAGAATGCTCATTAACTTTTCTTCTTCTTCTCTTTCTGTCTTTTCTTTTTTTTTTCCTTTTTTTGTCTTTTTCCGTGTCCAGCAACGGATCGCAATCCTCAGTGTCGCCCCCGTACTGGACCGGGACCGGCAACGGTATCGCAACCCTCGGTGTTGCTCCCGTGCCTCGCTCAGCCAGTGAGCGGAACCGGTCTGTATGTGGGATCTGACCCCGCGGCGGGAGCGCCGCCACGCTTCCCAAGCGGCGCACTATAGCAGTGCGCCACCGGGCCGGCCCCTGTCTTTTCTTTCTCTTCTCTCTTTCTCTCCCCCACCCTCCCTCTCTTTCTTTCTTTCTTTCTTTTTTTTTCCAAATGAACAAATTTATACATAGATACATGTATACATATATATAAAATATAAAGCACTTGAACAATTTAATTTATCTCGTCTGATCTCGGAAGCTAAGCAGGGTCGGGCCTGGTTAGTACTTGGATGGGAGAACAATTTAATTTAAAGCACTTGAACAAGATCATTTTCATTCTTCTACAGCATTCCTGAAAACTTTACAAAAATCTATCATGTTTTAGGCCATAAAGTATCTCTCCACAATATCACAGAAACCATGTGTTTTTTCCATATTCTTTCTTTCTTTTTGAGAATGCTAATTAATGAATGTAGGAGGGACAGTGTAACCAGAAAAGCCCACTTGGCAATGAGCAGAGTGATGTCACTTAAGGAAGGAATCAGCACTGGGTGCGAAAATTGGAAGCAAGAGTGAGACAAGGACAGAGTGCCTGAGAACCTCAGAGGATCTCTTCAGAAAACAGTAATCACAAAGGGGGGAAAGAGTCATTTTTACAGTGGTGAAACCAGGCAGATACTGCTAACCATGTGCTCAAAGCCAACTCTGCTAATCGGAGGACAAGTGAGCAGTGGTGCACAGCAACCACAGCCTCACTTCTGTGGGGCTCCCACCCAAGACATGTCACCTGGGTCTTCTACAAAATAACCAACCTGCAACCTTTGGTCACAAAAGTCAAGGGGAGACTGAGGAACTGTTCCTGATGGGAGGAGAGGTATGGAAGGTGCGATCCGGGATCTGATCCTTTTAGAGCAAAGTGGGAACGAGTGGGGAAAACAGAATGGGGTCTGCAGGTCAAAGAGACATAGAACCACTTTATAAATCTTCTGTATGTATTAGAGTTTTTCAGAACTGAAGCTAAAAAACAGAAGAAAGGCAGGCAGGCAAGGACGTGAAATTCACTTTGCAGAATAGATGTGCACTAGAGTAGAACATGACTCCACCCTCCCCCGCACTAGGGCACCAGGGACTTCAAATCAAGGCTGTGTCCAGGCCTATGAAACGGATCCGAGTCGCCCTGTCCCCCAGGGCTACCCTGCTCCTGATGCTGGAGGAGAAAGACTGGGGTGAGACACAGGGGAGGGAGGCCATCATGCACAGACTTAGGAAGTGATCACTGGATCGTGATGGAGCTCAAAAGCGTAAAAGGAGCATGATACATGTCTTCAGCCACTGATAACCTAAACCAGAACCAGAGCCACAGGCTGGCAGATGTCACCTCCCCACTGCAGACACCACGGTTCAGAACACCATCTGCCAAGTGATATTCCAGTATAGCTGATGTGTCATTCCTGAGGATCTTGAAAAACCACGCTTCTCTACAGGATGAAGTCGGGGGGGCTGCTCAAAACAGTTTGCTTTTAGAGTCAGAATGAATTCGATTATTTGAAATGGTGCCATCCAATCAATCCTCAAAGTCAAAAGACTCACCTCTACCCTTGACCGACATCCTGCCGGCCTATGACTTGTCTTACAATGCTTTTGAAGTTGGCAATGAATTTATATAAGGCAGTTTGGGTTACAGAATTTAGGTTGTTAAACTTGCTAGTTAATTCTTTTATGAGGAATTTCAGCCCTGAGGGAGAAACTTTCAGGAAATCTTGGAGTCAGTTCTCTAGCGAAACACCAAAAAAGGAAGTCTCCATATTCTTCAGGAGGGATCAAGCTATTTTCCTTAAAAGTTTTAAAGCTGTGATTAAATATATTTATCTGAACAGATCTAAGCAATATTAATTAATGTAAGAATTTAATACACAGAAAAGGGGTCTGGAAAATCACACAAACTTTATAGTAGTTGCCCTTTGGGATGGTGGACTGAGTGAGAAAGGGGCAGGGGCTTCTTTTTACTCTATTTCTGATTAGTTTTTTTTATCAAGCAATATGAATGGGTTGGTCGGTTAGTTCTGCTGGTCAGAGCGTGGTGCTGATAACACCAAAGTCCAGGGTTCAATCCCTGTACCAAAAAAACCCCACTATGAATGTTATTACTTGCATAAAATTTTGAAAAATGAGTAATACATCTCTTCATAGTTTTTGTTTTTTAAAGAATTTATAAGTTCTCATAACCACACCTTACTTGCAGAAACAGAAATTTAAGGGCTATTGAAGCCTTGTCTCACACTGGATTCCAAGTTCATGAGCTGAAGAGTTGGGGGGAAAAAACCCAACACAAAACATTTAGGAACTGAAAAAGAATCCTGACCTCAAATGCCAATTCCTGTTGAAGATCTTATTTGTCAACATCAACTGCTTTTCAACCCAGGAAAACCCCCTGGGGACTGGCGAGAAGGCAAAGGACAGCTCACCTGGTTCTGAGTCAGAATTGCCTGCAGTAGACTCGCAGAAGGTTGATGGCATAAAAACATTGTTTTTGGATACTGTCGGCAAGGAGGTGCAGGTAGGGGAGGAACAAGAGGAAAAACAGTGTGAGTAGGTGGGGCGGACACGCACGGCTCACCCCTCCAACTGGAGAGGTCGCTTCTCAGCCCTACCATGGGAGGGGACAGACAGCACAGGAATAAGGCTGATAAAAGTAAAGCCCAAGACCCTGCTCACAGCAAGAACAGGGGTCTCCAGCACAATGGTATTTGTCTGGTGGTTAGTGGTCAACTCTGGCCTTTTTTTTTTGGCTGCTGGCCTGTACAGGGATCAAACCCTAGATCTTGGCATCATCAGCACTGTGCTCCAACCAAGCCAACTGGCTAGCCCAATTCTGGCCTTCTGGTGGCTGCCCATCTCGTCCTGGTGCTCTGGGCTTTTCCTTGCAGCCTGGGTCCCTGCAGGGGAACTGGCCAGGAAGCACCAATCAGCTCCTGCTCCTTCTTACCAGTCAGGGCTTGCTGGGAGGGTGCGTCCCTTCCCCCACTTGTTTAAGATCTTACTTTACAGTAGTGATGGCTTCCAAGGCTGCGGGCCAGCCAACAGGCTTCCACGAATGAAATGGAACTTGTTGAAGAACTAGCTCTGAGCACACTGAGGACAGAACGCAGCCAAGTGGAATTGCAGTGCAGTGCTAAAACAACACTTTCTAAATTATCAGTACCACTTCTGTCTCCAATTCCCCTGAGGACAGAGAGTTGAGTATCTCCTAGGTGCCAACGCACTGGAGGGGAAGTGATTTTAAGTAAGCCTAGGAAGAAAAATGATTGGTGGTTGCTTGACCCTTTAAACTACAGCCACGGCACGAAACACTTCCTCTCTTCTTTGCGGTGCCCTTTGATGCAGAATGTGTGGTTCAGCGGCAGGCAGTGACTGGGAAGGAATAAAATCAACGACCAGGAAACAGAAGCTCCCTCATTCCACAGGAACACCTGTCCAGGTATGCAGAGATCCTAAAGAAAGCCAACTGCAGCCTGGACAGCAAACCATCTGGCCATTTCCTTAATATCTGGGTAGGAAATGATGGCGTATCTATTCAGGGGAATCTTATGCAGCTGTGAAAGGGATGTGGCCACATCCCAAATCAATGTTAAAGGAAACAGGTTTGAAATCAAGCTTGTTAGAGGGGTGACCTTGAAAGGATGCTGATTTTCTACACTGTACATTCCTGTGATGTTTGCATTACTTTTGTAAGCAGAAACTACTTTCAAAAGTATTTTTCCCTTATAGTGATATCCTTTAGGTTCACAATTGTAAAATGCTTTACATGAACTTCCCAAGAATGAACCTCAGGTTGGGTAACTGGAGAACCTCCCTAAATGCATGGGCATCTCTGGGCTGGGGCTACAGACGGTTAAGACAGAGAACACGGGAAAATGCCAGAGTGGACCACGTCAAGATGGGAAAGACAGGGAACAGCCCTGTGGCAATGTCTACCCTGGGATCTGCAGGGGCGTCCCCACAGCTAGGGTTGAGGGTCAGGCTTTCTTAGTCTCCCATTAAGTAGTTCCCACGTCTCTCTCTGCCCCTGGAACCTGCCTCTTTCCTGTACCAGCCTTCGTAGGAGTCCCTGGCTGGCTGGCCTCCATGGGTGTGCTCAGATCGTGCCTTCTGTCCAGGGCCTCCAAGTCCCAGGCCTGTTCTCTGCCATCCTAGCCTGGCCCTTCCTTCCAGGACTCACTAAGCTCCCCTCCTCTGGGAGCTCACGGCATCACACCATGTGAGCGTGGGTGTGTGTGTGAGTGTCTGCATGTGTGTGCACATGCACACCTGGGCTACTCCAGGAACTGCCAATGTGAGGCACGCAGCTGAAGGGTCAGGAGGACACCCCACCTCCTGCACCCAGTCTAAGGCAATGGCCAGCAGCCTGAGAAAGAGAAGACGTAATTTACGGTCAGGGTCGCCAATAGGACTCTCAACAATCAATCCCTTTTCTCTATTTAAGAGGGATGATTTCTTCACAGTCTCCCTCAGTCCACTAAGTTATACCACTCCGTAAGTGTCACTGATTTCAGATGGAGGACATCTGGTGCTACATTTTGAGCAAGCTCTAATCTCATTCCTGTTCTGGATCTGGGTAGCAGACAGACGATGAATGTTAGGTGCTGGAGAACGGTGGGTTTATAAGTATAAATGCTTTTTTTTTTTTCTTAAAAAAAAAGATGACCGGTAAGGGGATCTCAACCCTCGGCTTGGTGTTGTCAGTATCACGCTCAGCTAGTGAGCGAACCGGCCATCCCTATATAGGATCCGAACCCATGGACTTAGTGTTATCAGCACCACACTCTCCTGAGTGAGCCACGGGCCAGCCCTAAGCATAAATGCTTTTATCATTCAATATGTCTGCAATTATTACCTGACTGTGAAGGTGGGAACTGGGTTAAAGAGGACGTTCTTTCTCGCTTGACAGGAGGGCAGTAATTTCCATCTTCTCGGTCAGAATCTACAGAAAACAATGAGAAGAGGAGGAGAAAAATCAGGTTGCTTCCATTTTTACACCTGAAGATGGCCAAATGTTTTAAAGATTTCCTTACCTTCACCACCTTCGGGACTGGAGCCTCCAGCTGACCTCTGAAACAAAAGCACACACCAGAGGGGTAAGAGGGAGTCTACCTACCTAGGACTGGACAACTCTCACCTCTGTTAATAACAAACGGATCCTGAAATGCAATGCTGGGGGCTAACTCCCTGAACTTGGCCACCTGAATCATAGAATTTCAACCTAAAGCTCAATTATTAGCTGTGATGAACCTTCTACGTCTGGCTTACAAACCATGTGCCAAGGAATCCTCTTAACAGCTGAAAAAGCATTTACAACCCAAGGATCGGTTTCTTTGTTTCTGCACAGGTTACAACTAACTGGCATTCCACCCCCAAACCCACACACAGTGAAACTTTATCTGGCCACATTTCATTCTGCCAAGAGCTGAAAAGCGATCCTGTGCACTATGAAGGGCGGCTGGATTGTTTAAAATGGTCGCATAACACTGGGTCATAGTGGTTTCCATTCCTTGCCTTGGAACATTCTATGGTGCAGAGCCCTGTTTCAAGGTGGGCTATTATTTCCAGAACAAGTGAGAGCTCTGATGCTTTGGACCAAAGCCTGTTGCAACATGTTCAGAACAGAATCGTCAAACACAATTCTACAGAATGCAGAACAAGCACAATCTAAGAGAGAAGGGAGCTAAAGGATTTCCTCCTTTAACAAACTTTAGTTCTAGAATGGAACAACTAGCAATGAGTTAAAATGAGTAGTGTCTCACCTCCCCCAACACACAATCCTTCACATCTGTCCCTTCTGCGGGACTTGTCACTCTTCAGAACTAAGCAGCCAGATGCAAACTGTGATGAGTGAATACCACTCCTCCTGGCCCACTCCATTAAAGAGTGAGCAGAACAGCCAATTTTCTTATTTTCAGAAAAGCTCTTCAGAGGTCAAGTTTAGCCAAATGTGGACTGCCTGCTTCAACGAGTTGTTAGGGATTAAATGAGATGATGCATATGAGAGTGCTCTGCAAACTGGACAGTGGGGTGTAAAAGTAGTAACTGCAATAAATAAAACCAAAGATTATGGGAGTCAGGAGAGACCCTCCTAAAGCAGGGGCAGAACATTTTTTCCATAAAGGGCCAGATAATCAGTACTTCTGGCTTTGGTCTCTGTCACATATTGCTTTTATTGTCCTTTAAAAACGTAAACACTGTCTTAGCTCACAGGCCATACAAAACCAGGCCGAGGGCCAGAGTCTGCGGCAGTGAGAGTCTAGAGATGGTAGGAAGTTTACTAAAAGTCACACAGCTAATTCACGACAGTAAAAAAAGGATCCTAACCTGGACTTTCTCCTCCTGTGTGGGCCAACAACTTGGGTTTGTATCAGCAAAGCAAGCCTGGGCTTCTTGCTTGAGGTCCATGTTCCAAGAGCTCTTTGGAAATGGCTCTAGGGGATGGATGGTGTCTGTGAAATGAGGGCAAGCATCTCTATCCCCAATTGTGAATCTGGGTGATTAGGAGGCTCAGAGGTAATGACTGCCATCAAAGTGCTTGGGAAAACACAAAATCCTCGTAACTCAACAGGGCCTTCTGTTAGTCGCTGGGGCAACTGTGAGAGTCCAAACTTAAATAAAATCCTCATGTCAAGTAGGCTGGCCCTGGAGTCAGCACCAAAGAGGCCAGGACAGGAGAGGGGAGCACTTGACCCATTCCAGCTCCTGAAGGCTTGTAGAGTTCAGTCAGTTTATCCCAGCTCTGTATTTTCCTAAGTGTGAAACCTTCCCTTACCCAGGCTTCAGTTTCTTCCTTTGGAAAATGGGGATCCTGGTACCTCCCCCGTAGGGAGGGTGTGGGGGTGCAACAAGATAAAGCAGGTGCCTGGCAGGCTGGGAACAGCAAAGCGAAGCACAGCTCCTGGCTTTATTATAATTAATGTTTATGACTCCCACCTGGATGATGATAAACCTACAGGCTGTGTTGGGGGCAGGGGTGCAGAGCTCAGGGCACAGGCATGAATGGGAGAGTCAAGAATGTGAAGTGAGGGCCCGCCCGGTGGTGCACTGGAGAGTGCGCTGCTTGGGAGTGCGGTGGCGCTCCCACCGAGGGTTCGGATCCCATGTGGAGAACGGTTCCCACTCACTGGCTGAGCGTGGTGCGGGCGCAACACCGAGGGTTGCGATCCCGTTGCTGGTCCCCGGTACGGGCGCGACACTGAGGGTTGCGATCCCGTTACCGGTCAGTAAAAAAGACAAAAAGGAAAAAAAAAAAAGAATGTGAAGTGAGTCCTGGGTGCAGCCGGAAGGTGGGAGACCTGAGTTGGGGACCCTTAGAGGGGGTTAAGAAGAGGGTCCCAAGCCCAGGACTTGATGTGGGGGGCTGAGACACTCTTGCAGTGCTTTGATTCTACAGAGGCCAGAGCCGGGGGATGCATCTGATAATGCAGAGAGATGTCACCAGCTTGTCATTATCCCTTTCCTTGGGTGACATCAACAGAAGCAGGCTCCATATACCCTCATACTTAGCAAAGGTGGGAGGAATACAGAGGCAGAAACCACCACCAGCCACTGACCTGACCGACCCTTCCTTCAGCCTCCCAGCCCTGGCAGCCCTGAGACACGACGACATGTCCTCCTTGCCCTCTTGATAACTCCCCCCATCCCCACCCAAGCCCCACAGCCTGGCTTTGGCCTCCTAGTGCTCTGTGCAGTTCCTGACCGAGGCCAGCAGCCTCTGAGGGGGCACTGCCTGCCCCACCTTGGGCTTCCCCGGCCTCACCCGTTCCCCCACCTATTCCTAACAGTGGGCCAGTACATCCCCACCCCACCCCAAGGCCCATCCCATGGCTCTTCTCCTCTGCTCTTTTAATTCAATGAGCATTTCAACTATCAAAACCCTTACCTAGTGGACTTCCTGGTCCTGGGAGTTTGTCCCTTCCTGAGTTACTTTGGGACCTGGAGTGGCTGCCCTGTCTCTGGCCTCTGTAGACAACCTACTCCCTCCTGCAAGGATGTCCTTGTTTCCCTCAGATGAGAACAAACCCCTCCTCACATGGTCTCAACACTCCTTATGCTTTTCCTTCATGGCTCTCATTCTGATCTTGTGATTTTGTGTCAGGGTCCCCATGAGACCCCGAGGTCCAGGAGGTAACTAGTCCTCACAGTAGGTGCTTGCTCTGCATTTGTTCAAAGGGACTCTGCATCCCAGGCACCCTGCGGGCCTTGGAGAAGCAGCAAAGGTCGGGCCTGCCTTACGGTGGGAGCTACACACACAGCCAACGACCCAGCTCTCGGCCAGGGGCCCTGATGGCAGTTAGTCCCGGAGCCTCTTCACAGCTACCTAGCTCTGGCACAGGACAGTTCCACCCCCACAGCTGTTGCATAAGGCCTCCATACCTAACCCTCTTTACTCACTGCTTACCTAGGTTAATTTCCACGTGTATGAATTTACTAGTTTTTCTTCTGTTATTGGTTTCTACTCCCATTCTATTGTGGTCAGAGAACATACTTTGTATGATTTCAGTCCTTTTACATTGAGATGTGTTTTGTGGTCTCACCAACAGTCTGCCCCACAGAATGTTAAACTTGCACATGAGGAGAATGTGCATCCTTCCGCCATTGGGCGGGGTGCTCGGCAGGTCAGCTGGCTTCTACAAGTACTGTACAAGTGCTCCATTTCCTTACCGCTCTTCTGCCTAGAGGTCCTGTTGATGACTGCAAGTGGGGACTGAAGTCTCCAACTATTACAGTTCAATCTATTCTTTCTCCCTTGGGTTCTGCCGGCTTTTGCTTTGCATATTTGGGGGCTCTTCACAACAGCCCGCACCTCTCAAGGATCTGGGTCTCCGTGAGCATTTGGTAGATGCTACAAATCCTCTCCCCAGAGCAATGTTTCCAGGTCAAGAGCTGAAGCCTCTGGGGCTCCCGCCCAGCCTCTTGTGATCTCTATGTGACCCTAGGAGCCCCTTGGGGAACAGCAAAGTGCTCCCAGGCAGCTCTGGATTCTGTCCTCCCCTTCACCCACCACATCCAAGGTATCAGCAAGTCTGGTCAGAAAATCTGGTCTCAGGACATATCCCCAGTTGACCCTCTGCCTGGCTTCCCTGCCTGCCCCTACCCACAGTCCACTCTGCACACGACTGCCACGTACCCTGCTTTGTTACCATGCTCCAGCCACACTGGTCTCCTTCCTGTTTTCTGAACATGCTGACTGTTCCTGCCTCACTGCTCCTTCTGTGTGTGCTACTCCCGTGGCCTGGGACATTTCTCCTCCATGTCTCTTTGTGGCCCAGACGCTGTCCTTCTGGCCTGCTCATTGTGACCACCACCTTTAGGGTAAACATATGCTTACTCTCTATCTCACTCCAGCCCCTCTTGGGCCCTCTCCCTGCCCTGTTTTGTTCTATCATAGTTGGAAATGATCTCATGTGTTTGTCTGGCATCTGTCTCCTGCTACAACACAGCTCATACACCCAACATCTGGGAAACAATGCACAAAAGATGCTCAGTGAGGATGTTCTGGACAGATGGAGTCCGTGTCCTCTGCTATATCCCCTTCAGTGACACTGAGAAGAAACGGTGCCCAGCCAGACAAGATTCAGATGCTCCTCGACCCCTGACCTCAGGAGACCATTAAATCCCTGCTCCAAATCTGAGAACCCACCACCCACAGGAAAGTGGCAGCCCCTTTGGTCTGGGAAAGGCTAGGAGGCCAACACTTAGGAAGGACAACACAGGAAGATTCCCACTCTGGGGGTGGGGGTGGGGGGGGAATAGTCCAGATGCAGCTGGAACTTCCAGTAGGGTCTGAAATGGACGACTCAGAAGCAGCGACAAAACTGCTGCCCGCAACTCTCCTCAATGAGAAGCAGTGGAAGGAAGTGGGAAGACGGAACGTCACAAGGCATCATCTGTGTGCCACTGGACACACCGGCCCTCCTAGAAATCCTCACCAGCTTCCCAACTTGAGGCACTGCCTGCACCCCCTGCCCTGGCCGTCCTCTTCACCCACACCCTGCTGGTGGGGGCCTCTCCTCTCAGGAGTCTGCGCTTGCTGTCCAGCTGGTTTGTGCCATCCTCCCCAAAGCAGGAAAAGGTGTGGAGTGCAGGACCTCCCTTCAAGCTACCCCAGCACCACAAACGTTCTCCATCTCCCTGAGACATGGCAGCCCCGTGGTCTGGACCTCTTTCATGTCAAGGCAGCCTGGGGATCACTCCACACCCTAACCCAAGAGCAGGTTCTCACAGGTCACTCCAGAACAAAGCCTGGGACACATGTAGGGTCAGACCCCATAGGTCTGCAGCCCAAAGTTCAGGAGCCATGTGATGAGGACACATGAAAGGAGTATTTTAAGAGCAAGCTCTCAGGACAAGTGCTTCCTGGGGAGGAGTGAGGACAGAAGCAGGGTGTGAGAGCCCTATTTCCTCCTCCACTTTTTCCTAAACTAGAAACCCATGACTGTGAGGATTAGGACTTCAGGACCACACCCAGGGAACACTAGGTTGGTACCCATTTGGGACACTGTGATGAAAACATTTCCAATTAATAATTAAATAAGGAAGCAGAAGAGAATGAAGACCAAAGATTACCCTCCAACTTCTTTCTCTGGCATCAGGACAGTAGGGATGAAGGAAGCAGGTTCATAAAAGATGATCAAGTCCCCCTGTAGACTTGGGCACAGGAAGGCACTGTCAGACCTGTCGCCTGGGGGAGTGGCTGTGGTGAGCTTCCCCTGCCCCGGAACCACAGGGACTGTGGCAGAAGCAGCACAGTCCTGTGAAGCACATGAGTCCCTGTCACCAAGTATGAGAGGTGGTCACGCCCAACCCAGAATGGGACTATAGGCATGGGAAGCATCTGTGCTTTGTATGAAGGATGAAACAGTGAAAATTATGATTGTCACATTTACTAAGAATCAACCCCTCCCAAAACCATGGCTTTTGTGAGGCTGCCTGGAGTGGCCTCAAGGAGGGCAAAGGTGCCGGACCATGCTGGCCCAGGGAAGGGGACAGAGCCCAGAGGCTGCACTTCAGCAGTGGACTCTAGAGACACAAAGACACATGGGCAGTAAGCAGGAATGAATGGCACTGTCTTTCCGAGCCCCTTAAAGAGACCAGAAAGCAAGGCCATGTCAGGTAAATTCCATGTAGAAAACAGCGGCTAGCATTTGGCCTGACAGAGCCTCGGTGAATCCCTGTCTGGACTGACCAGTTAGAAAGCCTGGCTGGTTGTGGCTGCAGGAAAATGGAGGCCCGGGATGAAAAACAGATTATAGGCCAATTCTACGCTGTTTATTCTGTGACTGAGGCAACCAACTCACAAATTCTTATCAAAAAGGCAGAAACTGAGGGCTGGCCAGTGGCTCACTCGGGAGAGTGCGGTGCTGATAACACCAAGGCCATGGGTTTGGATCCTACATAGGGATGGCCGGTTTGCTCACTGTCTGAGCGTGGTGCTGACAACACCAAGCCAAGAGTTAAGATCCCCTTACCAGTCATCTTTAAAAAAAAAAAAAAAAAGAGGCAGAAACTGGAAAAAGCAAAAGAGAGGCAGCCTCCAAAGATTTGATGCTGAGGTGTGGCAAGGGTCAAATCCCGTGCAGGAGCAAGAAGGTGAGGGGAAACTGTCCAGCCAGAGGGGCTCGTTCCAGAATCTTCTCATGCTTCCTGGTGGGTCTAATAAACATATTTGAAGCTCGTCAGTGCCTTGGCATGGAGCTTCAGTCCGGTACAATTCCACCACGCTCAGAGTAAGCACTAAGAGCTGCTTGCTTTCTCCAGATCAAACAGAAAACTTAATCTGGATGTGGTTTGGTCTTCAAGCTGTCTCCTGAGAGCCAGAAGTCTGACATATAGAGCCTTTTTCCTGGTATTGAGTCTTCAATGGCCAGAGTTCTGATGAGACTGAAAGACGATAAGGGCCCTTTATAAGCAACAATTCAGCGAGCCACTATTATTATAAAGAACTCCCAGCTTTACGTTCCCCCCAAGGACCATGGAATGGAATAAGCAGACAATGGATGAGACCCACTGGGTAATGTGTGGGAGGATTCCTGTACTCCAGTGTGGCATAGGGCAAGATCCAGATGTGTTTTGATGCAAAAGGAAAGTCCGAGTGAACCAAAGAAAAATCTCAGCCCAAGAAGCTGGGATTGAGTTCTATCTGACATGATTCATGGCCTAATCTGAAAATAAAGTTTTCTTTGCCTTGAACATGACCTATCAGTAGAGAAAGCCAACTAATGAGAGCCACTAGCAACCAGCCAGGGTTTTCTCTGTGGAGAACTCAAGGAAGCAAGCCCTGGTGGCTCAGAGCTGTCACCAGGTGGTGTGACGGTGGTGCTCCTGGGACTTCGGACGAAACTGGGCACTCCTAAAACTACGAGCCCTGAGACTACAGACTGCATGTGTGTATGTTACATGCATGGCCTTCAGCACTGTGTTGGTGCATATATAAACTGCCCCCAGGCCCCCACATCCTGGCTCTCTCATGGAACTTAACAACCCATCTTGAGGCTCCCTGCTGTAATGCTTCACCTCTCATTTGCCAATTTGGGGATTGCTCACATTTCTCAGGGTTACAGCCTTGCCCAAGGTCCACAGGAATCAAGAAGCCAAGTTCCAAAGACACAGGCCAGCATCTGGGCTCACCAGGCCTCAGAGACAAACATCTGGAATGGCCACAGGCGGAAGGTGAAGCCCCCTCAGAACACTTCATGAGCAGGGGCACAGAATAGCCTGTGCGCTCTTGAAGAGTGGCTGTCATCACAAAGGCTCTGTGATCTACTTGATGTTTGCTACTTCATTTGAAAACCCACCAACTCTTTGGCTGGAAAGTCCTATGCAAGCTGTGTTTTTCAGCAAAAGATGCTGGGAGACACTGGGGTGGACCCACATGAAGACAATCTGTTCTCAGAGAGCTGAGGACAGAGAACTGAGACTACCATTTCCTGTACTCTCGAAGGCTAAAGGCACCATAAATCACAATACTGGACCCAGGAAAATTTCCAGGAGCTGCTCTGCTCAAAAAAAAAAAAGAAATAAAAGCAACCACCTCCTAGCTCTTGCTCCGTCAGCCCTTATGCATTCTTGTGTGAGGGCTGCACTCCCAGTGCACTGTGGTGCAAGTGCCTCCTGGTGGGAATCTTTCTTGTGGCTTCTGAGTACATCTCGCTACCCCAGAACCACTTCTGCGCCATGAACGACTGCCCTTTCCCCCACAGACATGGTAAAGACAATTTCTTCTTTTTCCATCACACACTGATTCCTCCAAAACATTAAAATGGGACTCCAACTTAACCCTGGCTGAACACCACCTCTTCCTGAGTTTCCCCTAGCGTCTGGTGGCCATACTTGAATTTAAATGGTTTCCTTAAAAACAGGGCACTGGTGTGTGAAAGAAGTAATCACTAAGGTCTGGGGTAAGGTTTGGCATCGTGCTACCCTGGAAGGCTGCCTTGTGCTCAGAATGGTGGAGCTGGGTCCCTTCTTTTCTTGTTAAGAGTCCTTTTTCCCCTGTCATGAGAATAAGGGTCTTTTGTCATTAGATACCTAGAACATGGAGTTTTCAATCCTGAATGTAGCATGATGTTTTACCTTTCCCAATTTATCAAACTTCAAAAACCCAAGACATTTCTTGTTCTTGAGAGTTCACAATCTTCTGCACCTATAATCTTCAAAAGCCTTCTTAATACAAAGATAAAGGGCTCAGGGGGTTCCCTCTGGATTCAAAGGAAGAGTCTTTTCTTCTTCCTGCTTTGATTGAAGACAAGCAGTTCACTGCCTAACCACAGTCCAAACACAATCAGTCTTGCAAAACAATCTGTGTTAGACCACTCCTCTTCCTATATATCAGAGGAAGCCTGAGCTTCTTGGGTTTCTTAGACACTGAATTCGAATGCCCAAATTCAGGGAAAGGAGAAAGAAAAATGGAAGGAGGGAGAAGGGGTTGAATCTGATTTGGAAGTTTCTGCCCCACTCCTCAGTTCCTCCTGTGACCCCTTGTGTCTCTCTCAGGAAACAGGATTAGCTTCTTGCTATGGGTATATATTCCCCCAATTAGAAAAGTCTAAATGTAAAAGGGGGGCTGGCCGGTTAGCTCAGTTGGCTAGAGCACAGTGTTATAACACCAAGGTCAAGGGTTCGGATCCATGTACCAGCCAGCTGCTAAAAAAAAAGTAAATAGGATCTTAATCTTTCCTGACTTTTCAGCAGCAGGAATTAAAGGGAGTTGAAGAAATCCTTGTCATCTTTTACATTATCATCAGCTGCTTGTGATTATCTAGAGAATGAATTTGAGGAATCGGAAGGGAAGTGGACAGTCTGGGTTGGGCCCCCTGGGCAGTGAGAGTGCTGGGAGATATGGACTTACCCCTGCCAGTTCTCGTGGAAAAGGAGGAAGCTGGGCTTCAGGAGCGGGAAGCGGAGGAGTGCTGGCTGAAGCACTAGCGGGGGCAGGAGGTTCTAGGGCATGCTCACCAGCTGACTCGGGGTGACCCATGCCATGGTGGGGGGCCTCAGCCTCCCCCCGAGGCTCCTCTCCCGAATCCGACAAGCCTTTTTGCTCTGCAGAGGACTGGGAGCAAAAAAGACAATTTTCCTTCAATATCAATGAAGGCTGCATCAAGGAGCAGGGGCAGGCAGGGGTACAGGCAGGGGTCAGAGGGCTAGAGATGGCTCCACCTTTAGCACTCCCCTGGGAGGATGGGCCAAAAAAAGCAGGCAGGTGCTATTGTGTTCAGTTCAATGCAACTGGCCCTCCTGACTGACAGAAGGGAAAATGAAAGTGGACTTGTTGCTGTTTGACTTTGTAAGGAGCTATGAGGTATGCGGGAAGTCCAGACCCTTGTTTTCAAAACTACAGGGCGGCCCAACATGGAGCTATTCTGCTTATGGGCCTCCAGTTAGGAAAAACCCTCTTGGTAACCAAGGAACAGGGACGACTATGCTAAAGACTCTTTAACCCCGTATGTGCTAACAACACACCTCCTCAAAAATGCTGACCAGGCGAGCTGGCTATCAGTACCACTTCTGTGCACTAGGAAAGGCGGAAGGGGGCCTGGAACACCCTGCAGTTAGGTATAAAGAGGGCAGTCCAGGACCAAATCCTTCTGCATCTTGCTGCAGTTCATCCAGCATCTCTGTTTGTTCTGCTCACACCTGAGATAAGTGAAGTGCTTTCTTGTCTCAGCGAGTGCAGGTGCAGGGGTTGACAGGGACACTGAGAGCTGGTCTTTCTATCACTGGCAGGTGGATGGGAGCTCAGCTGAAGTGGGGGAGGGGGGCTGGGCATGTCAACAGAGCCCCTTGGCCTAGGATTCTCCCAGGCTGACCCCAAACACCCTAGGCAAGGCTTATATGGAAAACAGCTAAGGTAAGAGAAAGCTAGTTCTGGAAGTCTTGTCCCAAATAGTATAACCCCACTAGTGTCCTTTAAGGTGATTCCTGGGATAGTGGAGGGGCTTCTGTGGGCTGAGAGCTCTGTGGCCACAGCTCCAAGACTCTTTTCTTGAGTTATATACCTGGAGTTCTGAAACAGATGGGGCTCTGGTCCCCAAATCTCACGCTGGGCACTGTCCAACAACACGCAACCCTTTCTCTCACCCGGTAACCTAATGACTACAGGGCTACCCAGTCTCCCTGTAGACACAGTTGCGTTTCTTCTGAGTGTGAAGTGACCGACCTCTTTAGACAGGGCTTGGGTGCTACTTTTTAAGGTGTGATCCTGTAGGACAAAAGGAACTACATAAAGAGGATTTAAAAGAACTTTCAAAATTTTTAGGAAAGCAAAAGCAACATCATGTTATCTCATCCTTACATCAAAAAGTCACCAAAAGGATACCATCAATTCTTTCTGTCTGGGGGAGACCCAGTGACACAAAGGCCTTCCTAGGCTGCTTTTCAAACCTGCACGGGGCACTGTGGTCAGTCCAGCCCCTAGCGTCTGCTGCTACTTTATGGCTAGAGACTCAACACCTCATAAGAGAAAATTAAACCCAGAGTTCCATGGCTCTCTAATTAGAACCACTTGAACTTTTTTTTTTCCCAACCCCTGATTTTTGGAATGTAAATGTTCAAACACCCTCATAGCAGACTCAAAACACAGGCCTAAATAGCAGGACCAAAAAGAAATTCATAAAGATGAAAACCAAGGGACCAAAACAAGATCAAATTCTTCATCTTTCGTTGAAATGAATGACTCTTACAGGGGTTGAGAAACGTCACATCACTTTGCAGATTTAGAAAATTTCTTGGAAGAATTAACAAATGTCATTCCAGCATTTTCTACTTGGGTCCCAGTGTTTCTCCTGGGCAAGGAAAGTAAGCTCTAAAGAACTAAGATAAGGCCTGTAGTTTTTTCAATGCACTTGGTAAAATCAGATAAGACTTTGCCAGCCTTTGAAATCTTCCTAAAATATACACGGCTGACAAAAAACATGTGCACACAGAGTAAGCTTGTCATACCAGGGGTAAGCTTCAAAATTAGGTCTAAAGATCCCATGACAGTGTTTTCAGTGACATGGTACTTTCTGCTAAACAGCATTTCTGTAATTGCCTTCTGTATTTTTACCAAATGAGCATTATCCTGCCAGTGTAACCTCAAAGCCTCCCCACTTCAGGTTAACAAATGCTCCAAAGAGAGAGTACCTGAAAGCAACATTTAGTCATTACAAATAAAGAAACAACCCCCCATAAGGATATTTAAATTTTCTTCACATTAAAAATAAAGAACTCTGGGCCGGCCCGGTGGCGCACTGGATAGTGCGCCGCTTGGGAAGCGCGGCGGCGCTCCCGTCCGAGGGTTCGGATCCCACATACA
>NW_007730283.1:94237-120461 GCF_000696425.1 Galeopterus variegatus | reverse complement strand
CGGCTCCCGCTCACTGGCTGAGCGAGGCGCGGGAGCAGCACCGAGGCTTGCGATCCCGTTGCCGGTCCCCGGTCCGGTACGGGGGCAACACTGAGGGTTGTGATCCGTTGCCGGACACGGAAAAAAGACAAAAGACAAAAAAAAAAATAAATAAAAATAAAAAAATAAAAATAAAGAACTCTGCTCTCCATTCAAGGCATTTAAAAAAAAGAAAAGGTTCCACTTTTGTTCCTAAAACACACATGCACGTAAATATAAGCATTTCTTGAAGAGAGCCACCCAGAGGAAGCAGAAGCACAGGGAAGGAAATAGATAAAATTCCTGTGCTGTCCATCATGCTATGGATTCAGTTTAGGTATTAGGACTGGAATTAAAACTGTCCACTGCTTTTTCTAACATGGAACAACAGGAGGATTTCGCAACTTGTCCCAAGTCTAAGCGATGCCACCGGCTCTCCACATGCAGGCCACCACCACCAATCTGCTGTTTGCTGCAAATGCAATTTGGCATGTCAACTGGACTGACAGAAAATGCAGTGTGGCTTTGCCCCCAAACAAACACAAAACACTCCTGGGCTGGCAGCTTAACTTCTTTCTTTTCAATTCCAGATCTTTTATCTCGGTCATGATTCTGCAATAATGCTGGGCATATGGAGCTCTCTCCTCTGAAGGGGAGAAACTGGCTCTTTTCGGTGCATCCCACTGGGCGGTTTGAGATCATTTACTGAAAGGTAAGTTAGTTGGCTGCACAGCTGACAACAGGACTTCTTGATCTTTGGGGATCAAGAAGTCATTCAAAACATTGCTATAATGAACATTTGAGGGACAATTTAAAATAGGGAATATATACTGGAGGATATCACTGAATTAATGATCATTTTCTTAGGAGTGACATGGTATTGAGGCCCTATTCCTAGGAGACACCTGTGGAGGTATTTAGGGGAGAAATGTCGCATGGGCACAAGTCACAGTCGAGTGCATCAGCATTTATGACTAAAATGTGAACAGTGAAGCGAGGTGAAGGATATGTAAGTGTTTGCAGTGCCATTCTTTTCTGAGGATTTAAACATTTCCAAAATAAAATCTGAAAATTTTAAAATAAAAAGATGTAGCAAAAAGGGGAGAGAAAGTCTGCTCAGAGAAAAACAGCAGCAGCCCAAACAACTTTTTCCCAGTTGGACTTCGGTACTGTGAGAGGGGATGCACTGATTATCTCCGCAAGAGGGAACGAAACCGGAGAAGCTGCTCCTCACAGGCCTGCCCTCCCATCTTCCTTGAACTAGGAAGCTAAGGAGAAACAAAGCTACACGTCTGCCCTTCTATGTCTAATTTCCATCTTACTCTAGAGCGGTCACAAGCAGCAGAGGAAGCAAGACAGACTCTGCATCCATTTGGACACCGTCCTCCGGACTGGGAAGTAAATGACACCAACGAAGCCTCCTCCTGCATCTGCCCTTCAATGCAGACAAATTTCCCGTGTGCCCATTTGGTGACCTTGCCGCAGAAGTGTCACAGAAGTGGGGAGCTCAACCCCAAAGAGCTGGAGAGTAGTTATTCTTAGAAGCCCATTTAGAATGGGCTCTGAGTCAATATTTTGATAAGAATGCCACTTGTGCATTTTTTAAATGGGTGGAAGCCTTCCTAGCCAATCTTCCAGTTCGGGTTCGATTCCGTCACGGTAATGTAATTTGCATAGACCTTTTGAAGGTCATACATGTAAATTAGCCTTCAAACTACAAAGCACACCTTAGCTGTGAGAATAGTACTAAAACAGCAACTAGTGATTTTAAAAGCATTTAAAATTCATCTGAACAGGGGCCGGCCCGGTGGCGCACTGGATAGTGCGCCGCTTGGGAAGCGCGGCGGCGCTCCCGTCCGAGGGTTCGGATCCCACATACAGACCGGCTCCCGCTCACTGGCTGAGCGAGGCGCGGGAGCAACACCGAGGCTTGCGATCCCGTTGCCGGTCCCCGGTCCGGTACGGGGGTAACACTGAGGTTTGCGATCCGTTGCCGGACACGGAAAAAAGACAAAAAAGACAAAAAAAAATAAATAAAAAAAAAAAATAAATAAAATAAAATAAAATTCATCTGAACAAATATTTACATTTCAGTGTTTCATCTTGTTGGTTGCCCTAATGTCTTCAGGTTTAAAGAATTACTAATTCCGGGCCGGCCCGGTGGCACACTGGAAAGTGCACCGCTTGGGAGTGCGGTGGTGCTCCCGCCGAGGGTTCGGATCCCATTTGGAGACCGGTTCCCGCTCACTGGCTGAGCGTGGTGCGGGCGCAAGACTGAGGGTTGCGATCCCGTTGCCGGTCCCTGGTACGGGCGCGACACTGAGGGTTGCGATCCCGTTACCGGTCAGTAAAAAAGACAAAAAGGGAAAAAAAAAAAAAAAAAGAATTACTAATTCCTATTATTTGTTTTAAATCAGGGATTGGCAGGGGCCAGCTCGTGGCTCACTCGGGAGAGTGCGGTGCTGATAACACCAAGGCCATGGGTTCAGATCCCATATAGGGATGGCTGGTTCCCTCACTTGGGAGAGCGTGGTGCTGACAACACCAAGTCAAGGGTTAAGATCCCCTTACCGGTCATCTTTAAAAAATAAATAAATAAGTCAGGGATTGGCAAACTTTTTTTCTACAAAAGGTCACATATTGAGTATCTCTGACTTTGCAGGCCGTATGATCTCTGTCCATACAGCCACAGAATACTGTAGTAAGGGGGAAGGGTGTGGCTATGCTCCAATAACACTTTATTTACAAAAACAAGCAGTAGTGGTAGATCTTAAGTTTGCTGACCCCTGTTTGATCTTTTTTGTTTTTGTTTGTTTTTTTCTATTTCATTTTTGTTGTTGTTGCTGACCCCTGTTCTAAACTAAAGTGAAAAAAAAAAAGGAAAAAGAAAAAAGAAACTAAAAGTGGTTCAAATAATAAATCATAATAAATAAATCAAAATAATAGATCATAATAAACTTCAAAATTCTAGAAAATTCTGATTCTAGTGAACCCTGGAGAAAAATGACCTTAACATCTAAAACAGAGATCTAATACATCCAACTCCTCAGACTTTAATATTCTGTTTCTAAAAACTAGGGCCCCTTCATATTGACTGAACCTCCAAAGGACAAATAATAAAAACACACATATAAGCTGTATTGGTCAGGGACCAAATGAGAGGACACAGAAGAGTACCTTGAAATTGTATGCATCTTGAAAATAGCACCTGGATAACCAAATCAAAACTGGAAGAAAGTTTTCAAAGATTTGTTGCTTCCTTCCTCAGCAAAAGAATTAATAGGAAAGTTTAATGTAAGAATGAGACTAAATAGTTACTACAAGTTTGCTAAATAGTAATTAAAAGTTACAAGCCTGGTTGATAAGCCCAGGCTAACACAGATGCAACTTGTGTGTGGGCATGGGGGGTGGCATTTAGGGCTGCTGCTTCTATTTCCTATTCTCCTCTCCCTCTCCTTCCCTCCCTCCCTCCCTTGCAGAGAGAGCACTTGAATACTGTCCAGGAAAACTAGACCACACAAAAGGAGAATCTCTGGCTTCTTTTCTCAGACCAAGGTATGGGATCTAAGAGCAGTAGCTAGGGTGCCATGAATTCCAAATTGCCAGACCAGCAGCTCCCAGCCTGGGAACTGGTCACCCTGCAAGAGGATTGGGAATCCACCGGAGCACAGTCTGTGGATCATGAACACTGAGCCGACGAGATTCTCAAAATGCTGTTATTATTAAGAGATGCAAACATACTTCCAAACGTTCTGAACCCAGTGCAGCACTTGGTCACCATAAAAAGTTGCAGCCAGCAATATGTTACAACCACCGTCCCAGGGCGTCAGTGGGAGAGACCATACAATTTTTAGATAAATAGAGGGAGTGCTCATACAGGCTGGGGAGTCACTGTGACACAGCATCTATTAACTTCTGACACAACTCTGACCTTCCAGCCCGATTTGTCAGGGAGGGGTATAAGCCAACGGCACCAAGGTGAACACCACTGCCTACCATTGTCTCGTCACAGTATCCTACCGTCACACCAGTCAGACCTTGACAGGGTGCTGGCTCGTCACTGTGAGTCTGGCAAGGTGTTTCCAATAACCAACAACAGTGTGATCTAGACACACACAATCCAAGGGAGAAGCAACCTCACAAAGATGGATGCTGATTATATAACGCAAGCAATCTGATAATTATTCTAAGTTCACTTATGCCTCGTTCGTTGGAGCAAAAAAAGTCCCCCTAAAATCTTTAAAGGTCCTGATTCCCCTTTAACCACCATTGCCTCCTTCCCCTTTCCTTCCATCCTCCCCACCTTCCTTCCTTCTCTACTCCCTTCCTTCCACTTCTTTTCTCCTACTCTGTTCCTCTGCTGCTGGTTTTCCTCATGTACAGTGGCATTTCTAAAACAAATGGCTAGGAATTGGGAAGAAACTTTCTAACACTGTTCTATTATAGAGTCTCACTCTCTGAACCCTTTCCACAACAGAGCCTTTTTAACCTCTCTCCATGGTAACCTGAAGCCACTGAGCCTTTTTCCTCTCAGCTCAATGTGAAGGCTTAAAGGCCCCTGGCTTGGGTCTCCCCATCTGTGGGCAGAGGCAGCCTTGGCAATGAGGCCTGGAGCAAAGACTCTCTGGGAGAGAACACATCAGTGTAAGGAAGTGAAGAGAGAACATACCAGCCCCTTACCTTTTGTCCTTTATCCTTCTGAAACACAAAGACGGGCGGAGCAATGGCAGGCTTTTCTGCAAAGAGAAAAATTGGTTTTTGTCCCCCCAACACTATATTCATACAGTAAACAAAGCTACATATCTTTGTAATAAGTTTTTAAAAAGTATATATATATATATATACCAAAGAGAAAAATTGGTTTTTGTCCCCCCAACACTATATTCATACAGTAAACAAAGCTACATCTCTTTGTAATAAGTTTTTAAAAAGTATATATATATATATATACACACACACACACACATACACATATATACATATATATACCTAGTAACTCCTAAGAACATCAAATCACTTAGAACAGCTTCTTGCCATGGACACCTGAATGTGGGTGTGTTCACTTTATGACAATTCAACACTTAAGGGTATGATACGTGCCCTTTTCTATACACACATTATACGTGTATAACCAAGACCTTCCAAGACTATGAGAACAGGCCATGTCATTGAGAGTGGAGAGCGGCGTGGAGTGTGATGAACTGAAGGGCATCCGGGGCAGCCACTATTCAGTGCCATCAACTGTGCCCTTCCAGGAACGCAGCTCAGAGACATCACATCTTTATGTGGCACTTCCTCAATTTCAAATGTTGGAGACTAATTTCGTTTTTATTTTAGTTTTTAATTGCAGGCCAGGTGTGGCCAGAGGGTGACCAGTCTTCAACCTCCGGCCGCACTGCTCCTCCTCATTACTGTAGAGTAATTCCAACATCTGACCTGGATCTCTAAGTGAGCCCTTGTTAAAAAGAAAGAATTTATGGAGTTCCTGAAAGTTTGAGAGTACATCTGGGACGGCTGCTATTGAAGGAAGAAACACTTTGGGATATTCTGTCACCTGATGGGACAAGAGCAACACAGCCTGTCGTTCCCACACAACACCATTTGTCTCCTATGTGGCGCAGCCAAACCCACAGCCCTTTGCCACTTGGCCCTGGCGTGTGCAGCAGCTCAGGAAGCCCCTGCTGCCCGCCATGGGAGATGCGGACGAGGACTGCCTCGACCCCACAGGTCACACCCGCTCCACAGCCCTGGGCCTGGGCACACTGTGATGTACCCTGTGGGGTGAAGGGCCTCCTTCACCATTCAAAGCACAGAGGACCCCATGTGGATGTGTAGTTGTTAATCTGGTTAGCACCTGCTACACACCCTGCCTCAGTGGTGGGCAACATTCGGACACAGCCCTGCTCTTACAGGGCCCTGATCATGGAGAGCCAAGCCAGATGTTAAGCAAGAACTGTGCACTGGCATGGCATCACCATGAGAGCACTCCGCGTGGGGCGCCAGCTCGGCTCAGTCTGCTCTAGTGTTGGGAGAAGGTCCCTGGAAGAGGGAGTTGTGCTGAGCTCTCAAGGAGAAGAGATGGAAAGGAGAGTGGCAGGCTCAAAAGCATAGGTCCTAGGATGACAGGGAACAGAGGGGCAGATGGTGGCCATGCTGAGGGGAAGTGTCATAAAAGGCATGAGGAAGCACGTATAGGTTTAAACAGAGAACGGTCTGGGAAAGGGAGAGTGAGGGTGGATGTGGGGAGACCAGTTGGGCAGCAATTACAAGCACCCACAATAAAGATGGGGCTCACAGCAGATTTGAGGGGAGAAGGGACAGCACCAAGACGATCAAAGGGACACCATCCCACTCCTGGAGAGGCAGAACAGATGCTGGTCTTGACCTTGGGACAGCAGTCCATAGGCTGGCAGCCCACTGATGGTGACACTGCCCACACCATGTTCCCTGAAGCCTCACCCCAACAGCATGTGATTCATGGAACACGGCCCATGGGAGATACCGGGGTGAATGACATACACAAGACTGCATCAGGTGGGGGGCGGAGGGGTCTCCAACCAGACCTCCACGCTTCCCTAGGTGGCCACGTCCCTGGCACAGTGCATAGCTGCTGCTCGACAAACTCGAGTGAATGAATGAATGTATGGATGTGCCTATGCCGACAATAAATAACGCCAAGAGAATACTGGAGGGCCTCTGGGGCAGAGGGGCAGCTTATCCACACCACATCTGCTACCAAGGATCCCAGAGGCATTCTGGTGCTGGCCCTGTACCCCACAAGCCCCAGCCCCCACTTCTGCATTTAAGAGAATACTGGAGGGCCTCTGGGGCAGAGGGGCAGCTTATCCACACCACATCTGCTACCAGGGATCCCAGAGGCATTCTGGTGCTGGCCCTGTACCCCACAAGCCCCAGCCCCCACTTCTGCATTTGACTCCCAGCCAGTGGCAAGGTGCCCAGACACACAGGAAGGAGAGCCAGGGTTTTGGCCAGCTCAGCATCCCCCCAACCCCCACTGTCTTTAGGGGACCACCCCTCCTCTGCCTCCCCACTTCGGATGGAGCCAACCTCAGTCCTAGCCCCAGCCTGACAAGGACAGCACTTCCCGTCCTGGCCCTAGGGGACACTGTGGCATGTGAATAAGACGAGGCATTTTGTTGTAGCTACGGGGGAAGAGGCATTCTTTCTGCAATGCTGCTGAGCTGGTGATTTACGGCCCTGAGGTTGCCAGTAGCCAGGTGTCACCCACTGCAAGGGGCCTTAGACCAGAGCCAACCCAGGGGGAAGCAGAGCTGGAGATGGAGGGAGACTGAATTTTGGCGACAATGGTGGGGGCCCTGAGTGGAGCTCGACCGAGAGCTAAACTTGCCCCCAGACTTTTCAGTTAAGCTAATAAATGCTGATTTTAGCTTTAGTCAGGTTGAGCTAGATTTCTGCCCCTTGTTACACTAACAGGCTCCAACCTGAGAGAGGTGCAGTCTAGCCACTGCAGACTTAATTAAACATGTGCTATACTCGGGCACTCTGTAGAAGAAATCTTGGACTAGCCCCAAAGTGAAACTAAAATGCTTTCTCTTTCTTCATACCAAGTAGCACCACCTGATCCACTATGTACTTATGGGTTTATGGTCATCCTCCTCACTAGGATATAAACTCCATGAGATGGAGACTCTGCTTTGCTCCCCTTGGCATCTCCTGGTCTAAGAACAGTACTTGACACACTGTAGGGATTCAACAAATACTGGCTGAAGGGATGAATAAGAAGAGGTGTCATTAGAGAAGATGGACACAAGGCGAGGACACATGGCACCCAGCTAGAAAGGAAGACAAGGATGGGGGCAGGATTATCTGGATGGGAGAGGAAGGGCTTTCTTGTGAGAACTGTGTCACTGCTCTGCAGGCACACAAGAGGGCTGCAGTGATGTGGGTGACAAAGTAAGGCATGGAATTCCAGAGTTGCACAAGTCCCATCCAGAGCCTTCTGGAGCACCTGGGAGGGTCGAGGGCATAGGCCAGGAGAGGACCCATCTGATGGAGGAATAACCCTGGGGACAGAGCAGAGGGAGACTATGGAAGGCGATGTGGGGGTCGAGCTCTGAAAGCATCCACTCAGGGAACAGCAAAGCCACAAAGCTGGGTGACATCCAATCTGACACTCCCCCATGTACACCCATCTCCTCTTCCCAGTACCTACCACTACCACTGATCTCAGGTCTTCCTTCTTCCTCCGCCTCTGCTCTCACCCTTTAAGTCCAGCTTCCACAGAGCAGCCAGACCACTGGTGTCAAACACATGCTTAAAACTGCACCGTCCCCCCACAGACTAGGGTCTGAGCACCTTCGAACAGGCCACACCCAAGCTGCTCTTCCTCTGCCTCCCACCTGCCATAGTGGCACTGAGGAATCTACTGTCCCCTGCACGCCCCATGCTATGGTGTGCCACTGGACTTCTGCTTGGTTTAGTCCCTCTGCCTAGAACGCGTGTTCACCTTCTGTTCTGTGCAGACACTTACTCCTGTACAGACAGCATCTCCTTCAGGGAGCTCAACCACACACCTGTCCCACTGTGCTCCCTCCTAAGCATGCCTCTGGCTTCTATCCTGCCATGGGTCACAACGAGGTTACTTGATGAGGGGCTGAGAGACCACGGACACAACACCCGACAGGTCTGCCCCCAGTATATCACCTGGTGTACACCATATAAAAACCATCCAGTAAATGCGTGCATGAAACGTCCCTCTACTTTTTCACATACATAACACTGGGTGATTATGCTATGTAATCACATAAACGTGTATTAAACTCTTATTCTGTGCAAAGCACCACAGGACAAATGGAGAATGGGAAGCTGAGAACAGAAGCCTTCAGGGTAAAACATCAGATTAAAAAGGAGGGGGTGTGTTTGCACAGGGTGGCCTGGCACTGTGGAGCCCTAGAGCACCTAGAGAATTCTTGTGCTTGCTGACAGCATCCTCCCCTAGGTTGTAAGCTCTACAAGAGTGGGCCCTCGTCTGTTTTGTTTATCTCTGTATGCTCAGCCTCAGCTTCAGAGCTTCATTCATCACAGGACCTCAGCAAGCAGTTATGGAGTGAATGAAATGTCGCACACCACAAAGACTGGGACTTGGTGAGGCATGGTCAGGGTTCTCCAGGAGAACAGAACCAACAGGATACAGTAATAGGAGACTATGGCAGTCCAGCTTGGCCCACTGGGACCCTGCTGGTGGCAGGTATGGCGTTCATGATTACCCTAACAACAACACTAACTAAAACATAGAAATGAACTTCAGTCCCATTTCCACCCAAAACACAAAGCATCAGAGTTACACACACTGCACTGCTGCTCAGCTCTTGTAGCTCCAAAAGTCCATAACCTGGAAACTGGCATTGATGTTACAAAACAACAACATACACAAGCCCCATTCCAGGTAGGATTGCCCCACACTTACCACAGTAGGCACAGACTGTTTTCTTTAACCATCCTGCATCACCAAACTGCTTCTGGTTATGTCAGTGAGTAAGCAGCATTCGTCCCACTACCTGAAACCCAAGTATGGGGAGCAGACGGGACTGGAAGCAGTGAGGCTTCTATAACTTGCTTTAATACCCAGCCCAGCTTTTCTTTCACAGGTGAAGGGAAAACCACCATCGGAGATTTCTAGAGACCCAGGCCACCATGAAGACTGAAAATACTAAAATATTCATCAAATGCAGATTCTATCAATCAATCACCCCCTTTTTGCCTTTGAAATACTCCCCAATGAAATTAATTTGAAAAAAATGGAATGTGCCTGGAAATTGGTTTGACACATTATAGCATATGAAAGGATAAGAAAACCAGAAAAAAAAAAACCCACTTGACCAAATGCTTCCCAAAGTTATCTGACCACAGAAGCCCTTTCCAGGAACACCCATAATGAGGCTGCGAATGGCGTTCCATGGACAACTGTGGCTGACACTGGTGTGTGAAGTGGGGTGGGATTCTGCGGTGCAATTCAAATCCCTCCTCCCGCCCAACCATCCTCCTCCACCTGCCCCTCCTCAGCTCCTGTGCCCAGCCTGAGCCCGATTGTGATCACATGCAATGACCACAGACCCCATCTAGGGAGAGTCACCCCTTGCTCCCCCACACCCTGGGAAAACAGCAAGGGGGTGGCTGTCCAGAGGCAGAAAGGACTGAGCCCCTGATGGCATCCAGCCCACAGCACCGGCTCTCCCTCCTGCCACCCTCCACCCAACTGTGAGGTTCAGACTCAAAATGGGACAGACCAACTATGACCCAGGACAGGGCCTGTGTCCAGATCCTGGTCTTTGCAGTCCCAGAGATGGCACAGATAGGCTAAGAATCAAGCAAACCCGGGCAGGGAAAGCTTGGAGATCTCTGCTCTTGTTCCAAACCTCTGTCAGATGTCAGGGACCCCTCTGCACTGTCTCTCCCCAACTTGGCCATCTCTGCGTGGCTGTGATTGAAACGGTGCTCTGTCTCGCCTAGTTGAGCCTGGGAACCTTCCACAGCTGCATGAGGGATTCACAGATTCAATCATAATATTCATTCAGCAACTACAACTTTCAGCAATTCCATACATCTGAGTGCCCACTGTGTGCCAGGCACCACACTAGCCTCTGGGGACATAGCGGTGACACGGAGAGACATGTCTCTGCCTTCCAGGAGCTGACATTGGACTTTAACTAAATACTACAACACAAAGGAGGCACAGGCCTAGTGCAGAATCAGGGAAGGCTTCTCAAAGGAGGTGCTGTCTAAGCTGAAGGTCAAGCAGCATTTAGCCTGGTGCCCAGGAACAGGAGGAATGAGACAGCAGACAGCAAAGAGCCCTGGAGGAAACTAGGAGGTTAGGATCTAAGCTGAAGGTCAAGCAGCATTTAGCCTGGTGCCCAGGAACAGGAGGAATGAGACAGCAAAGAGCCCTGGAGGAAACTAGGAGGTTAGGGTGGCACCTGTAGTGTGACTGGTGTTTTGCTGGTGCTTGGGACACAACTGGGAACCCCAGGCCCTTTGGGACAGACTGGAAAACAGACCAGCCCAGGGTAACAGGAGTGGGGCTCTCCACTGGGTCTGAGGTTTGCACATGTACACCTGCATGGGCCAGTGTAGAAGCTCCTAGAAGGCAAACATCAATCAAATTCAGGCAGTTCTCAAAATACCTTTTTCAAGGAAATGAGCCAAAGATGGCTCCAAAGGCGGGGGTCCCAGTGGAAGGTGGACTCATCCCCTAGAAGGCTGTGGTCTCCTTCCTGACCCAAGAGGCCATGGATGATTTTCCCTGCAGGGAGTCGTAGGTCTCTGGGGGCTTAGGAGTCTCTGACGAGGTGGGCCTTTACTCTAAAGCAGACACTACTGGCCTGGGACCCAGGGACACAGAGAAGGCCCACAGATGGCTCAGATGGGTGTGTGGGAAGTCCATAAACCTTTCACCCTGAAGTCATCTCTGTAATTTGGTGTATAATGTCTTTGTCTAGGGAGAGAGCCCAGACACTGCTTCCTCATAGTGGGCAAGAAGAGTGAGGGGAAAAAAAAAAAAAGGAGGATGGTATGAAACAGCACCATGCTTAAGAGAATTAAGATAGTGGGCTTCCTGGTACTAACATCATGAGGCGGCCCCCAGAGACCAGGACTCAAAGGTTTTATCTGTGCCTTTTCTGCCAAGAGACTGATTGGTGGCAAAACCTTTAAAACAAAATGACTTATATGTCTATTTCAGAGGTAGCAAGGAAGGGGGAAGGGGCACTGTAGAGGATGCCCTGCCCCACAGCCAGGCTAAGAAGGAAGAAGAGCCCCTTGAGAGAGACATGAGGAAAGGAAGTGGGGTCCCTGCTGCCTACTGAAAGCAAGAAAAGGAGAGAACAAGGAGCTGGCCTGAACCCCAGAGGTAGCCCAGGGTAGAAGAGCATGTTTCCCAATCCTGTAGGGTAACAGGGGTCTTAGAATCCTGTCTTTAGATTTCTCCCAGACTTTGCCATGTTATTCACGGCAAAGACATCCACAAATGGGGTTACCCCAAACTCTGGATGGTTTCATAATTGTGGCCAGCACTCACTGAGCACTTCTTTATGTGCCAGGTTTTATCTGCATCAACTCACTGAATCTTCACAACCACCTCAGGAAGGAGGTCACATCAGTGTCCTTATTTTACAGGAAAGGAAACAGAGACTCAGGTGAAGTGACTTGTCCAAGTGGGGCTGGGTCTCCAACAGAAGTGGGCCCGACTCTGAAGCCCAAACTCCTGAGCGGCATGCCACGCTGCTATCCAAGCAGCACAGGCAGGAAAGGGAGAAGTTACTGATTCCGGTTTGATTCCTCCCACCTTTTCTACTCAGGCAGGCCTTAGAGCTACAAAACAGACATTCCTTTCTTTTGGGAAATGACATCAGTAATAAAGCAGCTGTCAGCTAACATTCTTGATAAGCACCTGTGGAAAAGCACAAACTAAACTGGGGAACTAGTGATGAGTTTTGGGGTCAGTGCGAGGCTTTCCACAAGGCATATCCCTGCCTCGGAGAACACAGTGTGCAATTATGCCAATGGCAGATCCGTGCAGAGACTGAGATTCTTTAAGACTGTCAAGAAAAGAATCAAAGATGCATTCCAAGGTACACACTCAACAATGAAACAAGTTGCACTCTGTCTTCATCTGTCAAATGTTTAACCATGGAATGTTTTTTGCGTAACATATTCAGAATCTAAACTGACAGCCTACACACCTCTCTCCTCTCCCCTCTCCCACATAAACGTTCTTCACTGCTGTGGCGAGAGTAATGCAGAGTACCAAGGGCAGACCTGCCCTGCAACAAGCTCTGCCTCCCCACCCTCACGCCATAGCTGCCTCCAACATCTGTCTCGGAGGATCTCCTGTTAAAACCAAATAGAAGAAACTATGTAGATGTACAAAAGAGAATCTGAGACATCTTTGCCTTTTCTATTTATTCCTCTCCTAACTGATGGCTCCAACACCTACCAGGAAACGGTCCCCATCTGGAAAGCCACTTAGAATTCTTGACCAAAATGTCAGCAAGGTACTTGTGTAAAATTAGCTTTAATCCTAGGCTGATGTGTCTTAATCTTCTTATCTGTGAAAAAAATATGGAAAGCACCTTGCCAACACAAATAACAGTCTATTACTACATGGCAACTGCTTTAATCCAGCAACACTTACTATCTCAACCCTTCAAGTCATTTATTCTCTCAGGAATTATTATAAACAGTTCTGTACTGCAGCATAAAGGTAAACCCATCACTAATGTGTCAGCTCTGTTCTCCAACTAATTCTTGGTGAAGAATGGAACTGATCTCAAACACGCGGTTGCTAGGTGATGCCTCTCTGAATCCAGTGTACAGCATGCTCAGCGATCACTGGCCTGGCTGATGGAGGGTGGTGGCCCCAGACAACTCAATCCTTTTTCCCATCCTCAAATATATTTCTCCTCTGCAACTCTCAACTGGTTTCACAGAGATTTCAGGGAGCACAGATATTTAAGATGATGACATCTTACATTTTATGTACTTCTTTATGGAATGCTCTGCATTCTGCTGTTACCTATGCCTACTGAAATCCAAGCCAATCTCCAACACTCTAGTCTTATTGCCAGATACCTCTGTTTCCAAAAGCAAGAGCAACAGATGCATCTTCACAATCCCCATGACGGCCTTTATTTCCCCACTAATCAGTCCTGCAGCCAAACTCTCCTACTGCCTCCAGTCCTACCCCATCCAGACTGTAAGCTCCTGGGGACAGAACTTGTACTTTGCACCTTTGTGCCTTGAATAAATAAATCATACAAAGTCAGCAACTTTGCCTAAAACTGCAGAAAGAAGTGCAGTGATCCAGCTTCAACGGCACTTTTCTCTTCTGCCACTAGGTGGCGAGATATGAACACAGCTGAGGTGAAGCGAAAGTGGCTGAAGATTTGGGGGAAAAGTTCTGGGAAACACAACGGAAATCCCCTCTCTAAAGCGAAGCTCATGGGAAGGAAATCCGAGGACTACAGAACTTCTGCTGAGGTAGCTGACCAAAACTGATGGTATTCGGGAGTGTGGGCTCTGGTCTTTGTGTGCATGCAAACCTGTCTTCACCACTCGTGGTTGTGATCCGTGCAAGTTAACTTACCTTCCCTTCCTTGTTTGCATGACACGGATGGTACCTGACCCCAGGTGGTTTCTGGAAGCTTACATGAAATGATGCATATACACTGTTTGGGGAAGGGGCTGGCACACACTGAATTCCACGTTGGCACTAATATCTTATCATAATTATACTCAGAAGGCTGCAAAGCAAACACATTGACATCACCTTAAAGCACAAGCCATAGATTCAACAACAGCTGCCAGCCCCCAGGCCACAACAATGATAAGTGCCCCACGGTGAGGCCCCTTCCAAGGCATGGAATGGTTGGATCTAAGAGCTGCCTGGACACCTGGGACACTCGATGCAAATGCTCAGTTGCTCAGAATCCCTGAGACCTTCTGAGGCCAAAGAAAACACTGTGTCAAAATCTAAAGGAAGGCTGACAGGCAAGCCTTGCTCTCATCGGTGGGATTTACTGAGCACATACTCTGTGCTAGGCACCGAGCTTGGCACTGGAGACAGGAATGAAAAGGCAGACAAGGCCACAGCTCTCTAGTGGGAAAAGAGAGAAAACAAGTACCTGGCTGCATGGAGAGATAACTGGGTAAGTCTGGTGACAGGTGCTATAGAGAAAATAAAGAAGGGGGACGAAAATAAAGATGGTGGGAGAAAGTGAGTGGTTGGGGAAGGCCTCTCTGAGGTGGCATTTGAACCTCACACAAAAGGGACAAGAGGACAGGAAGGGATGAGAAGGTGAAGGCAGAGGAACTCGGACAGAGGGGACCCCGAGTACAAAGGTCCTAAGGAGAGAAAGAGTGTCCAGGGGGAGGGTGGGACAGGAGGAGGCTGGAGAGGGCTGGGAAGGACCCAGAGGATGCTCAGCCTTGCAGGGCAAATGTACAGGGAGCCAGCGGAGGAGTCCAATCAGGGAGGTGACACAATCTGATTTATACATTTAAAAGCTCACCCTGGCAGTGTTCCCTATGCAATTCTGCCCACTTTTATGTTAGAATATTTTCCTAATAAAATGTTGGAGAAGATCATCCTGGGAGTGGTGAGGAGACCAGATCATAGGGAGGCAGGAGCGGACGCGAGGGAACCAGCGAGGAGCCTCCAGGAATCATTCTGGCGAGGAGCGGGGGTGACAATGACAGCTTGGGCTGGCCTCATGGCCTTGGAGATGGAGCAAAGTGGATGGAGTCCAAATATTTTGGAGACAAACAGAAGCTGCTGGTGTCTTAGCTCTGGGAAAACTGAGGGACCATAACGAGCTGGAGAGTGCACCCTGCTCACTTGGTGGCACATGCTGATAGTTACAACAACTCTTGCTCCTCTGACAAAGAGACTTCACAGGCAGGGCTTGCCCCTGAAGCCCTGGACTCTCAGGTTCCCTGCGGCCACCACGATCAATGCCATGGAACAGCCATTCTCCTCTGAGCAAGAGGTAGTCTGTTTTCTCACCCTTGCCCTGAGAAAGCCAGACGCCCAAGGGCTATTTCCCCACTCACACTCTGCTCTTGTGGATGCAACGCGGGAGTTAATTCTGGGTAAGCAAGTTCCTGAAATTCTGTGTGGCAAACCTGGGGGACAATTTCCTATTTTTCTTCAAGCATCATCAATAATGATAGTGGATGCAGTGCCCTACACGGGTCAATTTTCAGGAGGAGAACAAGTGTCCATTAACACGACGCTATTGATCTAATGGAAAGGATGGGCACAGCTCCTACACTTAATGGCTGGGGATGGGCATGCTGGTCCCAGCCGGTCCTCCCTGCTTACATGGCCTTGGGATTCAGCCCCTGTGAAATGGAGCAGCCTAGAGTCAGAGCATCTCTGTAGGTCGTCACTAGCTCTGACATTCTGTCAGGTCCTCACCTTGGACCTACACAGTGATGAAGGTTGAGGAAAACACTCTTCCTCCGTAATGAGGACGTGAAATCCAGCTGCCAAAAGGTCACAGTGGAAAAGGAAGGTTGGGCGGATGAGCCCTAAGCTCTAGTTGGCAAATAACTTATTTCTGGATAGTTTTATTTAATCCTATAACCTAGTAAATGTCATCTAAGAGTAAGTTTGCCCCTCGGGTTGTTGGCCAGTGTCTGGAGATATTTTTTCTTGTCTCAACTAGGGGGAGAGGGTGCTACTAATGGCATCTAGTGGACATAGTGGGTGGAGACAAGGTATGCTGGTTGACATCCTACAGTGCACAGAACAGTCCCCCTACCATCAAGAATGATCCAACCCTAAATGTCAACTGAGCTGAAGTTTGAAAACCTTACGTTAATTAAAAAAAATTTGAGTTAGACCTTAACTCACACTAGACACTAGAATAAACTCCTGATGGGTCAGACAGTATAAACCAGGGTGATCCTCAGTTTCTTCCTCTCTCCCCGCCCCCAGTCAGAGTGTGAGTTTAAATGAGTACAGCCTCCTAGGACCTCAGTAGGGCAGATGATTATGGGACACAGAGTCTCTTGGGAGGTCAGTGGAATCCTCTAACCTAATGGTTCTCAACTGGGGGTGATTCTGACCCTAAGGGGACATCTAGCAATGTCTGGAGACATTTTCCTTTGTCATGACTGGGGGAGGGTGGGTGGGTATCTGGGTGCTACTGGCATCAAGTGCTAGAGGCCATGGGTGCTGCTAAACATCCTTCAATGCACAGGACAGGACCCACCAGCACCAGTGTCAATAATTAGAGGTGGGGAAACCCTGTTATAACTCAAAAGGAGCTTTTTCTCTACCCAGGCATCCAATTACAAGAATCACAGCCCGTAGTGACTGACACGTATCCCCACAAGCCAGTGGGTCAATTACCCAACATATATTCGCTCTCACACAACAATCCTCAGACTTGCTTTTCATTGCTCCCATTTTACAGATGCAGGAACTGAGGTCAAACAACTTGCCCAAGGTTCTGGGGCAAGTAAGTGGCAGAGGCAAGACACACACTGAGAATAGTCAGTCCAGGTGCTTCCAACCATGCAATGAGTGGCCAACTGGAGCCTGCTGGTCAGCCCCGGTTTAAAATTCTCCCAGGGCTAGACAGATGGGGGAGAAACCCATGCTGATCTCACTACAGGCTTCACTCAGGCCCTTATGCTGAGGCTCTGCTATCACCTGACAGCAGTTCTCAAACTTTTTGGTCTCAAGACCCCTTCTCCACCTTTATAAATGCCTGAGGATCCCCAAGAGCTTTTGTAAGTGTGGATTATAGCTACTACTGATACTTACCATATTAGAAATTAAACCTCAAAATATTAATTAATTTATTTAAGACAATAAACCCAGGAAAGTCTTACCTAAATAATATATTTTTATGAAAAATAACTATTTTGGGGCCGACCCTGTGGCTCACTCGGGAGAGTGCAGCGCTGGGAGCGCAGTGGCACTTGGAACGCCGAGGCTGCGGGTTCGGATCCTGTATAGGGATAGCCAGTGCGCTCACTGGCTGAGTGCGGTGCGGGCGACACCAAGCCAAGGGTTACGATCCCCTTACTGGTCACACACAAAAAAGAAAGATAACTATTTTCAAAAAAATAAACTATTTTCAAAAAAGAAAAAATAACTGTTTTCAAAAACAAAATGAGTGAAAAGAGCAGCACTGTTTTACATGTTGACAAATCTCTTTAATGTCTGGCTTACTAGCAGAAGCTGAATTCTCTTATCTGCTTCTGCAGTTCATCTGTTACCATTATCACACATCGTATAACCTCTGGAAAAAAATCCACTGTCCATTCATGAGAGAATGAGTTTAAAAAGGCAAATAATGTCCCTGTATTATTATGAAAATAGTTTTAACTCGCAGTCCTCTTGAAAAGGTCTCGGGGATTCCCAGAGGCCCCTGGATCATCTCCGAGAACCACTGCCCTGGGGGGGGGGGGGCAGTGTTCCAAGGGCACTGAATCCTGAATTAATTGTGCACCATGAAGAGTTTTATGCTGAGGTCCTCTGCTAAAGAGCACTCCGAGTACAGAGAACTCCAAGTCTAAGAGGCTGTATGATAGGCTGAAACCTAAAAACCAACCAAGGTCAGACAGGCACCAGAAGAGAAGTAAGTGGACCAGGTCCCAAGCAACGTGGTAGTGTCTGGGAGGGTGCACAGTCTGTCTCCATGATGGCAGCTGCTCCTCAGCCCTGCAAATCATTACTGTACAAGAATGCAGGCCAAGGGTAGTTCCTGGTTTTCAAGAGAAATCAGAAATCTGGATTCCCCACCCTACCCACCCACCTCAGAATTTGTAAATGTTGGTTCCTAATTGAAAACAAATAAAGAAAAACCGGGCCGGCGCGGTGGCGCACTCGGTAGAGTGCGGTGCTTGGGAGTGCAGTGGCACTCCCGCCGAGGGTTCGGATCCCATATAGAGACCGGTCCACTCACTGGTTGAGCGCAGTGCGGGCGCGACACCAAGGGTTGCAATCCCGTTGCCGGTCGCGGTACGGGCGCGACACTGAGGGTTGAGATCCCGTTACCGGTCACAAAAAAAGACAAAAAGGAAAAAAATAAAGAAAAACCTAAATGGACCATATTATATATGTCTACTTGCCCCTCAAGCAAGTTTGCAACTTCTGCCTGTGGTTTTCAATGCTGGCTTCATGTCATAAAACATCTGTGGAGCTTTTTAAAACTACAGACACTCTAGAGCTCTTGTAACCATCTCCAATGGTGCTGCCCAGGCAGCAGTTTTTATTTTCCTCAACAACTTCCTTAAACAAGAGTGAAGTGCAACCAGGGCCGAGATTCACAGTGAGTGCTATGCAACAGCACTGAGTGCCAACACTGCCAAGGAAAGGAAGCAAACCATTGGACACGCGGGTGGGAGGGGACTCCATGCTGAGGCCCTATGCTACAGTTTCTCCTGAGTAGCAGCACAGAGTCAAAGAGAACACCACTCCACCTGGACCACAGGAAGACTATGTGCAGAGGGAGCAAAATTAAACTCCCTTCAAACAACAAAAAAAGAAACATTGCTGTTGCCACGACCACTGCTAGATCCTGAGCAGATAATGATGCAAATCCACTTGCGTCATGATTGCTCCAAAGTACCATGGAGAGCTACCAACGCTCAGCCCAGTCAAAGTCAGCCTTCTCTGCTCGTCTTGCCTTTCTTGAGTAGTTTTAATCAATGGTGTTCTCTTCTCAGATCCCCACAGTGAACCCCACCTCTCCCCAAGTGGCCCTCTTCTCCCACTGTACCCCAGCCTATTCTCTGCCTGAACTCACTAGGCCGGAATTCAACTGGTACCTAAAATGCCTCCTTCCTCACCTTCAAATGCCATTCGAACCTCACCTAATCCCTGTTGCCTCCACTCACTACGGTCCCCTCAGATATCAGCACACTCCAGATCCTGACGGGCTCTAATATCCAATGAATGTGTGAGGGTAACAGGGCTGCTGGGGTAATTTCACCTTCCAGTTGTCTTGCAGAACTATAAGCTTTTCTGTCGATACACAGGATCCTCGGCAAAACTTAAAATTTTCTTCTAAGTGCATAAAGATTTCGCAGCCTCTGATTTTCCAGGCCCCATCTGTTACAGATACATGAGGCACAGCTGAGTAGAAGGCATACATTCTGATCTCGGGGCAAATCCCAGAGTTAATCTTTATCATAAATTTCATGAAAAATTTCAAACAGCTGTTTCTCCCTTATTCTAAAAATTAAATTTAGAACAGGAGAACGGGGTGGTGAGAATCAAGTCAACGGAGAATTCCAATTACTTGAGGCCTTGCTAATCAATAAAAATTCAGCTGCATCCTATCCTCTCAGGGGTTAGGTTTTAAGTCAACGAGTAAGACACAAATTGAGAAAAGCCAAACCACCCTTGAAAATCTCTAGACTCACACTTGGTCAGGCTAGATAGTGGTTCTCAACTGGTTCTTAATTTTATCCCCCAGGGGACATGTGGCAACGTCTGGAGACATTTTGGTTGTCATGACTTGGGGAGGAATGTGCGATTGGCATCTAGTGAGTAGAAACCGGTGATACTGATCAAAATCCTACAATGCACAGGGCAGCCCCTCCATGACAGAGAACTATCTGGTCCCGAATGTCCACAGTGCCACGGTTGAGAAACCCTGGGCTAGATGATCACGCAGTGAAAGGCAGGACAGAGCTTAGGACCAATGGCTCCTGCTGGTGTCCCATCGTGGGCTCTGCCCGAGGCCATCTCTGAGTGGGGCAGATTCACCACACCATTTACACTCATTACCTGTTCTCTCACTCACTCTTCTGAGCACTTAAGCTAACTGTGTCTAGAGAGTCCACTGTAGTAAAAACAGCTACCATTTATTGAGTATTTATTATTAGTGCTAAATAATCTTTGTGCACTAATTCAGCCAATGCTCACGGCAACCTCGAGACAGGTACTGTAATCATTATTCCCATTTTACTGGTGAGGAAACTGAGGTTCAAAGAGGTTAAGGAACTTGCCCCCCAATCACTGAGAGTAGATGGGAGAGTCAAAATACAACCCTAGTTCTCTACAGGGCAAAGCTTGTGACCCATGGTCATTTTACACCAGTGAGTCTTACATGGGGCAATGCTGCCTACGCCCGCCCCCCGCCCCGCCCAACTTGCTACTGGCATGATTAGGTTCAAGGATGCCGCTATGCTACTAAACATCTAACAATGTATAGGACAGCCCCTCCCCCCCAACAGAGAACTATCCCAAAATGACAACAGTGCCAAAGCTGAGAACCTTGCTTTATACCACCTCCTGGGTTTCCACCATGTACGTCCACAGGTCAGCAAGGAGTTTATGCTATCTCTTAATGCTGGGATCTAGAATCCAAGATTTCCTACAGTTCAAATATACTTTGCTCACCCTCTTCCCATTCTTCTTTATCTTTACCATGGACAAAAGTCCACCATCAAATCCTGATGTCAGTCTACAATGCAGAATAACTCCAGAGATAGGAAGATTAATGAGTTTGGGAGGTATCATTAGTGTAATGCCACATGGGGGAGAATACCCCTGGACACAAATGGAAAACACAAACACACACTCTTAGTAGAAGAGCATTCCAATAGGACTTTAAAAGTCATGGATTACAAGACTACCAAGAAAGGGGCTGTGGGAGTTGCTCTCACCATGGGTGAGGAGATCACCATGGCAACAAGGGCCAAAAGGATGGGGTACTGGAGACACAACTGAAAATGTTTCCTTGTACACAAGCACGGCACATCTTACTTGTGGTTTCCAACCACTCAAACCAGTGGTTCTCAACCCTGGCTGCATATCAGAATCACCTGTGCTTCTTTCTAACTGTACAGACGGCCAGGGCTCACCCAACACCTTACAAAATTGAAATCTGTAGGGTGTGAGACTGAGCATCTGTAGTTTTAATCCCCAGGTGATTCTGATGCCCACCCAGGGTGTACAGTCACTGTTCAAACTGACACAAAGGTGGAAATGACCCAGAGAAGAGAGACAGAATGGATGGAGGAGGAACTTGATATGAGGATGGGCCTACTTAGGATCCCAGTCTAGAAAGACAAAAGCCAAGAGGGCATTTGACTGGAGCTTAAACAGCAAAAGGAAAAGCACAACCATGGGGCAGTCTCTAAAGCTTAAAAATGCATAGGCAAGGAAATCCTACTTTACATAGTGGATAAGAAATTAAACATCCTAGCAGGCTGTACAATCCCAAAACAGAAACGGAGTCTTCAAGAAACATACAATGACTCATTAAAAGATGGCAGGGACATCCGAGGCACAAAAATCCACTAAGATTTGATTTCCTGAGGGCAACTAGTGTTAGAGGCAAAATATTAGCTGAGTGTGGCATTTATTAGGGAGCAATTTGAAGTACAAAACACTCCATTTTTCTATTTTACACTTACCCATTCAATTATGCCTTTTACAATCAAGAGCTCATGTGTACAGCATACGCTAAAAATATTATCTCCTGGAAAACAGCAATACATAATTTCCCTTGTGCTTAAGTGTATCCCTCAAACAGGGTCCTCACTGATGAATTCGTTCATTCATATATTCATTCAACCAATATTTCTTGGATGCCTACTTCATGCCAGGCACTGTTGTCAACAAAGGAGACCAACCACTGAACACAACAGATAAAAGTTCCTGCCCTCTTGGAGTTTATATTCTAGTGGAGGGGCAGTTAAACAAACAAGTAAAATCTAGCATATCAGATGGTGATAAATGCTGTGGCGTGAAATAACGTGGGGTAAAGGGGATAGGAAATGTGTATACAATTTAAAACAGGTGGCCAGAGAAGTTCTTAAAAATAAAGTAACAAATGAGTAGAAACCTGGAGGTGAAGAAGCAAGCCAGGAAGGTTTATGGGGAAAACTGTTTCAGGCAGAGGAACCAGCAGGAAAAACGGCTAAAAGGAGGGAGTGAATGGACCATTTCAGGAACACTGAAAAACCCAAGATAGTTAGAGCAGAATGAGTCAGGGGTAGAGTGGTGAGAAAGGACAGGAAGGTATCAGGGAACCACTCTGACTGACTTCTGGGTTAAGAAGTAATCAGAGTGGAGGAAAGTGAGGCCCCAAGTGGTGGCAGTGTAGGTAGGGAGAAGTGGTTGCCCTCTGGAAACATTTTTACAGTAGCACTTACAGAATTTGCTGTGGTGAGAGAAAGAGAAGAGTTGGGATGAACCTCAAGATCTTGTGTCTGAGCAATTCAAAGAACAGACTTGTTTTTCACTACAGTGGCAGACTATGGATGGGCAGGTATTTTGGGGGGGCGGGGATAAGGATTTTGCTTTGGACGTGCTGTTTGTTAGATTTGCCTATTAGACATCCAAATGGAGATGTCGAATCTGATACTGGACTTATGAATCTTGAGTTCAAAACACTATATAGACTCATGTAAATATATAAAGTACGTCAAACTGACTGCCACTTATCCAGTCCCTCTTCTGCCTTTAACTGGCTCTCATGAGTTGGAATGCCTCAACCCTCCACAGGCTCCTTTATATTATAAATGAGATACAGTGTAAAAGGGCCCAGAATGGAGGGACTCTGAAGCCAGACCACCTTAGTTCACATCTCTGCTCCTTAGCAGCTGTGTGACCTGCCCTGGATAAGTCTCTTAACCACACTAACTCAGTTTCCTCACCAAGAGAATGGGGCTACCACTTTTTACCTCGCTGAGCTTTGGGGATGAGTATTACAGGATAACAGCATGTCGAGACTTTGAACGGTATCTGGCACCACCCCGAATGCTCCACGAGAATGCTCCACGAGGCTGAGCCGTTACTATCATCATTCATGCATTCGTGCAGCTCTGTATGGAAATCAACCTCAGGACACTGTTCAACAGCAGGGAGCATCGTATGGGGGAATCAGGGCCAGACAAGTGGAGAGCTTGCCGGCAGGTGTGCACCAGTTATGCACGTAAAAAAAGGAGGGAGCTAAAAATAGGTCTCGGAAGTCCCGAAGCTACAGCGATAGCAACACGACTGTCGGTGAAGCAGACACCAGCCTTACGGAGTGCTTTCTCTGGGGGATTCTGAAGTGTAACCGTGTCAAAAACGCTCAGGTGGGATGTCAGCGCTCCACAGAGGAAGGGATCACACGGTCTTTCTGGAAGTGCAGCAAAAAGGGGGGTCATAAAGCAGCGTGGCCTTTCGGCGGCCCAGCTCCTGGGGCCGGGCCTGAACGAGGGGAGACGAGGCGCCCCCAAAGGATCTGGCGGCGAAACTGGCGGGAATTGGGGAGCCGAGTTTGGGGCGGGGGTGGGGAGAACACAGCTCGGGCTTCCTCCGTCCTCGGCGTGAGGACGGCCCGCGGAGAATGAGGACCTCCCAGGACTAGGGGACGGACCAGTCCCGGGAAGGAGGCAAGCCGGGTCTCCGAGGACGAGGGGGTGAGGGAGGGAGCGTGGCGCGCTCGGGCCCGCGACCAGGCCCTAAGGTCTATTTACATCCGAGACTGAGGCACTGAGGCCGCGCCTCCAGCTCCCTGCAGCCTCGAACCCGGCCTGCGAGGCGGAAGGGGCTCGGGGCCGCGGCCACAGCGGCCTCCCGGCTCCTCTGGCCGGACGGTGGCAGGGGCCAGGGCTGCCGGGAGTGACGGGCCGAGCCGGTGAACCGGCCTGAGGGGACGCAATGGGGGGCGACTGCAGGGCCCGCCGGGCCACTAGCTCGGAGCGGACGGGAATCCCGCACTCCGCGTGCTCACCCCTCGGGCCTGTGGCCGCTGGGCCTCCCGCCGCCCGTTTCCCGGCGACCAGCTGGCCCCCGACGGTGCCTCCCCTACCTTCGTTCGCCAGGTCCGCCATTTTACTTCCTTAAGCCCTCCCACAAGGCCCCGCGCCGGCCCGGGCTCGCCAGCTTTCTGCCAGAAACTCCCGCGCGTGCGCACTGGACAAGCCGACTCTGTGCGAGGCGGGCGGCTCGCGCCTGCGCGCTCAGCCCCCGCGCAGAGTAGAACTCCAGATCGCGCGTTCCCGGCCCGGTTGCGCTCCGAGCATGCGCCTGCGCACTAGCTGCCCCCCGCCTCCTTTTCCCGCCGACGGAGGGGGCGTGGGGAAGGCAGGGCGCATGCGCGGTGCCGGCTCCGCGGACTGTAGGGGTGTTCCGTGTCGTGGTGTCCTTCGGGCCGGGTCTTGATGCCCCTGCTTTCCCGCTTGTTTTCTGGGGGTCCCCTGCGGTGGGAGCGTCAGCCGTGGAGGGCGTCACAGTCGATGCGCCCCTCCAGGTAAGTCCCTGGACTTGCGGGGCCTTACACACGCGCAGGGGACCTGGTGCAACGGACTTGGCTCAGGACCTCTGAGCCACGAGAATGGGAGCTCGGTGACGGCCAGACCTAACGCCCCTTGCACCGAGCTGGGCCTCAAGTTTCTCCATCTGTAAAATGGGACCATCAACCTCACAAGGCTTGAGTGAGAATATCAGACCCCTTAGGCTTCAAGGTTCTTCATCTGTAAAGTGGGATCACAACGCACAGGGCTTAAATGAGAATATTGGACCCCCTTGAGCCTCAAGATTCTTCATCTGCAAAATGGGATCATACCTCACAAGGCTTATGTGAGAATATTGGACTGCCTGGACTCGTTCTCGACTCACCTGCTATGAATCACTCAGCAAATCCTGCGGGCTCGGCCTCATCTCCAAAATATATCCCTGATCCACCTGTTCTCACCAGCCCGGCTGTCACCAGCCTAAGGCCGCATCGTCCTCATCTCTCTCCTGGAATACTGGACAGCCTCCCCTCTCCTGTCGTTTCTTTCATTCTGAAGGATCTCCTGGCTCTTCTGCACATAGCAGCAGGCTGAGGAACCTTTTAAAAATGTAAACTAAAGATATAAAATATTTTTACAGTATCACGGGTACATGCCTCCACAGTGCTTTTAAGGGACTTTCAGCTGAATTTGGACTAAATCCTAAACCTCTTGTTCAGGCTTATGAAGCTCCCATGCCTCACCTGTTCCCCCTTGCTCACTGTGCAGCTCAGCTGCATGGGTCTTTCCGTCCTTGGAGTACACCAAACTCATCCCAGCCTCAGGGTCTTTGCACTTGCCTGAGCTTGGGACTGTGTTCCAGGTCGTCTAGGTTTAAGTCTGCCCCTTCTTCTCCAGTATGATCTAGAAGGGTGGGTACCCTGCAACCTGTGGGTCAAATCTAGCCTGTGAGCTAAGAATGACTTTTTACATGTTCAACTGGTTGGGGGAAAAAGTCAAAAGAAGAATAATATCTCGTAACATATGAATGTGGCATGAAATTTAAGTTTCAGTGTTTATAAATAAAGTTTTATTTGAAAACAGCCACTCTTACTCATTTATGTATTGTCTGTGGCTGCTTTTGGGCTACAACGGCAGAGCTGAGTCCTTTTAACAGAAACCGGCCAATAAAACTCAAAGTATTCACTTTTTGTGTCTTTACAGAGAAAGTTTGCTAACCCCTAATCTAGGGCATGGATATTTACATGGTTGTGCTACACTTGTCTGTACAACTAGTGGGGTGTGGTAAATTATTAACAACTGCTTCTCTGGGGGAGAATGTGTGTGTTAGTATGTATGTATGTATATGTGTGTGTGTGGTTTATTGTAAATTTTTTTTTTTTTCCTTTTTGTCTCTTTTTTTGTGACCGGCAACGGATCGCAACCCTCAGTGTCGCGCCCGTACCAGACCGGGACCGGCAACGGGATCGCA
>NW_007730283.1:92782-93667 GCF_000696425.1 Galeopterus variegatus | reverse complement strand
GGAGCGCCGCTGCGCTTCCCAAGCGGCACACTGTAGCAGTGCGCCACCGGGCTGGCCCCAAATTTTACTGATATTTTTCTATCACTTTTTTTTTTTTTAAAAGATGACTGCTAAGGGGATCTTAACCCTTGACTTGGTGTTGTCAGCACCACGCTCAGCCAGTGAGCAAACCGGCCATCCCTATATGGGATCCGAACCCGGGGCCTTGGTGTTATCAGCACCACACTCTCCCAAGTGAGCCACGGGCCGGCCCTTTCTATCACTTTCTTAAGTCTAGAAGACAATAAAACAATAAATTGTGATCTTCTTGGTGTAACTACTTCAGCCATCACCTATTGCAAGCTACTAACATAATGTCACTAACCACAGATTTGGTAAGAGATGTGTAATAGCGTACCAGATTTTTTTTGAGAGGCTGCTACTTTCTTAGTGTGGTCCCCAGACCAGCAATATCAGTATCACCTGGAAGCTTGTTAGAAATACAGAATCCCAAGGCCGGTCTGTGACTCACCTGGGAGAGTGTGGTGCTGATAACACCAAGGCCATGGGTTCGGATCCCTATATAGGGATGGCCAGTTAGCTCACTTGGGAGAGCGTGGTGCTGACAACACCAAGTCAAGGGTTAAGATCCCCTTACTGGTCATCTTTAAAAAAAAAAAAGAAATACAGAATCCCAGGCCCCAACCCAGACCTGAATCAGAATCTGCGGTTTGACAAGATACCTGGGGGGCTTTCTGTGCACCTTAGATCTTGAGAAGCACTTTTTTATATGGAACTTTTATTTATTCTCGTTGGGGGGTAGGATATATTTAATACTGTTAAAAAGTTTTATAAGTTTCTTTTCTTTTTTTTTTTCGTCTTTTTTTTTTTTTTTTTTTTTTTCCG
>NW_007730283.1:74553-92371 GCF_000696425.1 Galeopterus variegatus | reverse complement strand
CTTTTTTTTTTTTTTTTTTTTTTTTCCGTGAGACCGGCCACACCGTGCTCAGTCATTGAGCGCCCCGGCCATCCCTATATAGGATCCGAACCCACAGCGGGAGCACTGCTGCGCTCCCAGCGCCTCACTCTCCCGAGTGTGCCAAGGGCTCAGCCCATAAGTTTATTTTCTAAGACACCTTCATCCAGGCACAAGCCACAGACCTTGAGTTAGAAATTCTCTAGGAATAGCTAGAATATCAGGACCCTGGGGGTCATCTGATTCATCTGGTCACCCGCACTGTGTAGAACTCAGTTCTCATTACTAGCTTGTTGATTTCATTATATCCAGATTTCTCCAAACATCTCTTGGGTGGGTCTGAGCCTTTGCCTTATCTCTGAACCCTCTGACCCTTAATGAATTTTATATTCTTCTTTTGGTTTAAATTTACATTAAATAGATACTTAATATCACCATTTAAAATAGAAAACTACTAAACCATGAATAGAAAATCATTGTAAAAAATAAATGTGAAAACAAAACAATGTTTTTAAGTTCTAGGTAGATATGGTTGCCTGCCAAGGAGCTGAGTCCAAAGCCTGCTTTTTCTTTCATGTGCAGGGAGATTAGCAAAGTATTAGAGGGGTATTAAAAGCATATTATCACTCAGTGGAAACTTTCTCTTTGACGTGATGAGAAAGAGTGAAAGAGAATTGAAAACAGGGCAACTATAATACATGTGACTCAGTGTCATTTAACGCTATGACTACATGTCGCTTGAAGTCATGTCATACACCACATTCATCCCGCAGTTTGGGAAACTCCCAGCCACATGTCATCACTTGCTAAATATAATCCAGTTGTGGCTTTTTAAGGGACACTGACAGATGCGAAAACTACCAGCCTGATGGGCCAACTACATTTCCACTGGCTTCATGGTTCTCATCCCAGTGGCCTTTGCTTTATCTGATGTCCTGTAACACAATAACTTGGTCAACATCTATGTAAACAAATATTTGTGGATTACCTACCGTGGCCCCAAATTCTTTGACCCCATTCCCACCAAGAAGTGAAGTCTCTGTTCCCCTCCCTTGAATGTGTGTGGGCCTGTCAGTCAACAGAGTGCAAACGAAATGACACTATGTGACTTACGAGGATGGGCTATAACAGGGGCAGGGATTCAATTTCTGCCTGCTTTGCTGGAACAATTTTTCAGAGAGAACTGCCCAGCCTGGCTTTTCCCGTTCCTCACCCACAGAAACCATGAAAGAAATAAACGATAGTTATAAGCCATTCAGTTCTAAGCTATAAGCTCATTCATCTGTTATGCAGCAGTATGTATCCACCGTACCTGCTATGCTCAGGCACTGTTCTGCATGTTGACGTTCCTGGAATGAACCAGACAAACCCTGCGGTCCTGGAGTTCTGCATCCTTTTGCAGGGAGACCGACAATAGACAGCGAAATAACTTGGGATCATGACACACTTGTCACTACAAAGAAAATAAAACAGTGTATTGTGATAGAAAGAGGGGATACTTTACATTGGCTGGTTAGGAAGTCCCCTCTGAAGAGGTGACATTTTAGCAGAAGATCTGTGGGAGGAGCATTCTGGGTAGAACGTCAAGTGCAAAGGTCCTGGGGCAGGAGCCAGCTTGGTGTACTGGAGGACCAGTGAGGAGCTCAATGTAGCTAGAGCAGAGCGAGTGAGGGGTCAGGGAAGGGGGATGCAGGGCCTCCCAGGCCACAGTGAGGCGTTAGACCTTTTTCCTAACTACGAGTATTGGAAACAGGAAATGGGAAGGATTTGAATGATTTGCCCTAAACTGCTGCTTGGCCTCTCAGCTGCCTGCTTCCTCTGTGGCTCACCAGGGGACAAGTCTTAGAGGACCCCCTAAGTTCTGAGGATTGTGACCCTCTCTCCTCTGCAGCCAACAAGGACAGTGGCTTCTGCAGCTGGACTCCAGGAAACAGGATCTTCGCAGCTGTAATTTAGCTCTTGTCTTCCCATCATGGGCAGGGAGCCATCAAGTGCAGTTTCTACTCTATGCCCAGCCGATGCTGAGACTGAGGACCCAGAGATGAATCAGGTACAACCCCACCCTCAAGGAGCTCAGAGTCACGTGGAGACGGAAGGTAGTCATCACAAGTGGCCTCCCCCACTCACCACCTTTCTTGGTCCTCCCTTAATACACAGGGTCAAGTTCCTGACAGCAGATGTTCCATGGGACCAACAGCGGCCCCTCGCCCATGATGGCAGGGACCTCTGACCCAAACTGGGCACATCAGTGTGTCTCCCCTGGAATCTGGGATTGGAATTGCCTCTCCCTGGAAGAAGGCTGGGCAGGATCCCGTTAACTTGGAGGAGGGCCATGTTCTCTCTCACATGACCTGATCCACAGCCAGGTGTCAGCAGAGATGGGAGCTGGAGAGCTCAGGGCACCACAGTCTCCGATTCTCAAACCTTCACTTCATCCGGTGACACATTCCTGTCCCCTTCTAATAAACTTTGCCTTTTCTTTTTTCCTAAGCCACCTAGTAGGTGTCTGCTATATTTTTAAAAATTCCAGGTAGATTCTGTTGCCTGCCAAGGTGCCGAGCCTGAAGCTAGCTTTTTCTTGGATGTACAGGGAGGTTAGCAAGGTGTTAGAAGGGAAAAGATAAAAGTGCAATGGGATGTCCACCAACAGGATTGTGGGTAGACGGTGGTATGTCCAGACCATGGAATACAACTCAGCGTGAAAAAGGAACGACTTGCTGCTACGCACAACACCTGAATGAACCTCAGAAGTGTGCTGAATGCAGAAGCTGGACACGAGAGTACACACCATGATTCCATTGATTTGAAGTTCTAGGACCGGCTAAACCATAGGGACAGGACTAGAAGCAGGTGTTTGGAACTGGAGCTGGGTGATTGAGAGGGGATGAGGGGACTTTGGGAGAAATGTTCTAAACCTCGATTTGCGGTGTGGGGAGTAGTTACATGGACATATGTGTTTGTCAAAGCTTATCCAACTGTAAATGTGTGAATGCCTTTTGCTCCTATAAATTTTACTTGTCACACCCATTAGAGTGGCTATAACCACAAAGACAAGAGGTAACAAGTGTTGGTTAGGATGTGGAGAAAAGGGAACTCTCGGCCACTGTGGGTGGGAATGTACATTGTAACAGCCATTCTGGAAAAGGGTATGGAGTTCCCTCGAGACATTAAAACTAGACCTACCCTATGATCCAGCAATCCCCTTCTGGATATATATCCAGAGGAAATGAAATTAGTATGTTGAACAGATACCTGCACTCCCATGTTTATTGCAGCGTTATTCACAATAGCCAAGAGATGGGATCAACCTAAGTATCCCCCCAGGGATGAACAGACAAAGAAAACGTGGTCTGTATACACAATGGAATATTATGCAGCCTTAAAAATGAAGGAAATCCTGTCATTTGCAACAACGTAGATGAACCTGCAGGACATTATGCTAAGTGAACTAAGCCAGGCACAGACAGATGAAGACTGATGATCTCATGGACATGTGGAATCCAAAAAAGCTGGACTCATGGGAGCAGAGAGAATACGATGATTGCCCGAGGCTGGGTGGGGGCGGGGGGTGGGAGACGCTGGTTGAAAGGTGCAGAGTGTCAGGAGGATGCATAAGGTCCAGAGCTCTATCGTGCAGCATGGTGTGGTTAAGGATAATGTAATGTATACTTAAAAGTTGCTAAGATAGTAGGTCTTAGATGTTCTCCCTACACAAAAATGGTAAGTATGTGGGGTGATGGATATGTTAAGTAGCTTGACTTAATCATTTCACAATGTACATGTATATCGAAGCATCATGTCGTACAGCTTAAAGATATACAATCTTTACTTGTCAATTATATCTTAATAAAGCAGCGGGAAATTTTTTTTTTTTAAATGATTCCTCAATAAGGCTGATTTAAAACATATTCACTGTGGGTCTCATTGAGCCACCCGCTACCTTGACTGAGGCCAAGATCAGTCTAGTGTGTGTTTTTGTTGGGTTTTTTTTGGCGGCTGGCCGGTACTGGGATCCGGTCCCATGACCTTGATGTTAAAAGGCTGTGCTCTAACCAACTGAGATAACTGGCCAGCCCCACACTCTCTAGAAGACAAAAATCCAACTCCCAAAACATTGACAGATGGTGTGCATTTTGCTAAAGGTTTCATAGGAGATGGAGGAGAGGGTTATATCATACCTAAGGTCAACAAAACTTGCCCAGGTCCCCTTTCGATATTTACCAAGAGCCTGCAGGATGTCAGGCCCTGTGACACGCATGTGGGCCCCACGGCGGTGAGCAAACACCCTGTCTCTGCTCTAGGGGGTTGATGGTTCTTGTGGGATGTGGACGTGAGTCAAACAATCCCACTGGAACGTGTGGTTCCAGTTAAGAGGATTTCAGCTGGCTTCCATGAATGCCCTCAGGGAAAGGACTTTGGTTTAGAGTTTGGCACAGGCACCCCCATGATCAGCTAGCACAGGACCCTGTTTTTCTCCGTCACTGTGGTTGGAAGGGATTAAACTAGGTGCTATAGTCTGAATGTTTATGTCCTCCCCCAAATTCTTATGTCGAAATCCTAACCCCCAAGGTGACGACATTAGGGGGTGGGTTCTGTGGGAGGCATTTAGGTCATGAGGGTGGAGGTCTCATGAATGGCCTTTATTAACAGATCCAAGAGAAAGTCTTGCCCTTCCTACTGTTGGAGTGAGCAGGGCTGAAGCCATGTTGGGACCTAAATCTGCATGGGCTCTAAAAGATTTGAAAAGAACACAGTTGTTTTCTTGGCATGCATTTCTCTGAGTTCCCTCTTTTCTCATGGTTATTTGATATTTTGAGCCTTGGTTACAGGACAGGCGACATTACTTGCATAAACGTAAAGTTGTTTTCCAGCCAGCCTGGAGCTGCAGTACTATCCAGACCCTGGAAAAGCAAGGAAGACATGGGTAAAGCTGCGCTGATCCCACCGTCCAGCAGGACCCTGAGACAACAGCAAGGACGGGAGCAGAAATAAGAAGGAGCCTTGGCGCGACCTTGCACCTGGCTCCTTGCACAGAGCTCCCACGGCTCACCTCCCCTCCCTCCTGCTTTTCATTTCCCACGTTCCATTCTCTCGTCCCCCTCTTTAAAAACCCTTAAGTAAACCTGAGTCTCTGAGATGACTTTGGTCTGGCCATGCTCTTTCAGGTTTATTGGAGAGATGGGTTAGCCCAACATCTTTTCTCAGGTCACTGGTATTCTTGAATAAAAGCTTACTCCCAGTTTCACCAACATTTGACTTTTGAGTGGTTTGCTTTTGAGATTTTTTTTTTCTTTTGCAGCTGGCCAGTACTGGGATCCGAACCCTTGACCTTGGTGTGCTGACACCACGCTCTAACCAACTGAGCTAACCGGCCACCATGAGTGGTTTACTTTTGAAAGGGGGCAGGCAGCCAGACTTGGGCCTGGCAACACGTCTACTGTGCGAGGACACTGCAGTGAGAATTGTCCATGAGGCAGAAACTGGGTCCTCACCAGACATCAAGTCTGCCTTAATCGTGGACCTCCAGCCTGTGAGTAATACATTTTGTTGTTTATGAGCCACCCAGTCTACAGTATTATAGCAGCCTGGATGGAAGAAGACATCCAGGGAAGGGGCTGTGGGAGGTGTGCTGGAACGGAGGGCCAGTGGGAGAGAAAGGCAGCCCTGCAAGGCCTGGCGGGCCCTGTAAGTACTTGGTCTTTATCCTGAGCACAATGGGAACTCACCAAGGGGTTTCAAGGGGAAGCGAGACCTGGTCAGGTTTGTGTTTGAGACTCTCTGGTGGAGAAAGGATATGTGGGGAGGGGTGGCAGGGGAGCCTAGAGGCATTGAGGCCTGAGAAGTCCCCGACCACCATCCAGGCCAGAGACGCCAGGAGTTGGGTCGAGCCGGTGGAACTTGGGGTGGAGATGGACAGACAGAGGGAGTTGGGAGGTTCACTGTCAGCAAGTAGACTGGACAGATGTAGTGATGGACACAAAGAAAAGAGGTCCTGGGTGACCTTCAAGCTTCTGGAGGGCATTGCTGAAGGGAGGCACCAGTCCCCAAGGAAGGGAAGGGGGCTGAGGGTTTCAAGGGGTCTCTAGAATGGGTTTTCCATGCAACCTATCTCCTGAGCTGAGCAGCCCAGAGGCCCTTCTAGAAACTGACAGTGCATCCACCCCTGGCACAGGGATTGGGAGCCCAGGAATGGGCGCACCTGGGAAGGTGGCAGTCTCAGGCTCTTTGAGAATACCTGATAAGCTTGTGGGTTTTCTCTCATCAGGGTGCTGATAAACGTCCTGAACCGAAGGCCTAGAGCCCTGCAATCCAGTCCCTGTGCCTATTTGTGCCTTGGTTTCCCCCTGTGTTAGTCAGGATTCTCCAGAGAATCAGAACCAATGGGAGATAGATAGATTATGGGAATTGGCTTGCGTGATTATGGAGGCTGGGGAGTTCCATGACCTGCTGTCTGTAAGCTGGAGACCCTGTAATTCAGTCCAAATGTGAAGGCCTGAGAACCAGGGTAGCTGATGGTGTAAATTTCAGGCTGAGGGCTGGAGAAGATGAGATGAGATGCATGGGCTCAAACAGTGAGGCAAAAAAAAGAGGCAAATTCTTCCTTTTTCGCCTTTTGCACTGTTCAGGCCTTCAATGGACCGGATGAGGCCCACATCCAAATGGAGAAGGGGCATCTGCTTTACTCAGTTCACTGATTCAAATTCCAATCGCACCCAGAAACACCCTCACAGACACACCCAGAAGTGTTTCAGCTGGGCACCCTTGGCTAGTGCTGACCCCTGAAATGAACTGTTATCCCCCCGCCCACCCCACTAAACAGGGTAGACTAGCCTCTGTCTCTCTAGAATTTTCCTGCTCTCAGCTGGTAAATAGGTCTGAGAGCAGGAGATACGGGCTCACCACCCTTCCCTGTCCTGCCTCAAGTCACAGGATGTCCAATGTGGCCAAAGCTGATCCCTTGCCCATGATAGGGAGCCCGACCTGGTGTGGGTACATCAGTGTGCCTTCTCAGCCACTCTGGGGAAGACTCTTCTCCACTCCCTAACTCCGCAAAATACTTATCTTACTCCATTTTATTGTTTTTGGTGGCTGACCAGTGCCGGAATCCGAACCCTTGGTCTCAGTGTTACAAGGCAGTTCTCTAACCAACTGAGCTAACCAGCCAGCCCTCTATTTTATTTTTAATTAAAAAAACTTCAACTTGAAATAAATTCAGACTTACAAAAAAAAAGTGCAAAAATAGTACAAAGAATCCTGTGTGGCTTCCATCCACCTTCCACAAATATTAACATCCTACCCAGTGCGATGATCAGACAGACATTCACACTGATACTGTACCATTCACTAACGTGCAAACCTTACTCAAATGTCATCTATTCATGTCTAGTGCCCTTTTTCTGTTCCAGGATTTAGTCCAGGAGCCCACTTTGCATTTAGATATCATTTCTCCTTGGTCTCCTTTCATCTGGATCATATCTTCCGTCGTTTTTTTTTTTTGGTGGATGGCCCAGGGATCAAACCCTGGACCTTCGTGTTATCACTACCACGCTCTAACTGAGCTAACCGGATAGCAATCTTCCACCTTTCTTATTTTTTTCTTGACCATGACACTTCTGATTTTTTGGGGGGCGGGGGGCTGGCTGGCTGGTATGGGAATCTGAACCCATGATCCTGGTGTTATGAGGCTGCACTCTAACCAACCGCACTGTGACACTTCTGAGTACTGTCTAGTTATTTTGTAGAATTTCCTTTCACTTTGGTTTGTTTCATGTTTCCTTATCATTAAACTTATGGGAATCTGAACCCATGATCCTGGTGTTATGAGGCTGCACTCTAACCAACCGCACTGTGACACTTCTGAGTACTGCCTAGTTATTTTGTAGAATTTCCTTTCACTTTGGTTTGTTTCATGTTTCCTTATCATTAAACTCAGGTTATGCATTTTGGGCTGGAATTTCACAGAAGCGATGTGTGCCCTTCTCACTGCATCCTAGCAGGAGGCACGGGATGTCAATTTGTATCATGACTGAGAGAACTGAGATCACGTGGTTTAGATGACGTCAGCCAGATGACGATTTTTCTCTTTGAAATTACTGAGTATCGTGTGGGAGGATACTTTGAGTCTATGTAAACAAATAGGGAATACTTGCGAAAGAACAGGAGAGAGGGGAAGGAGGGAAGGACGCCAACTCTTTCACTCTGCTGTGTGTGGTCTTCCCTATCATGCAACGTTGCAGCGAAGTAAACATCTACGCTTCCAGGCAACATCCGGGCCTGCCCCGCCCCCGTGAAAAGGATGAGGCTGTGTCACATAGTGACCACTGGGGGGCGGCAGAGGATTGGGATGAATTCAAAGCTGGGCTCCAGGAGAAAACTTCCCAGGACTCTAAGGCTCTGCCTCCGTTGAGGGTCTGGCATCTTCTGGGAGTTCATGAGTACTGAGGGTGTATCAGTCTGGAGATGGGTTGCAACCCCCGCAATCCACCTCTGGCAAATGTAAGCAAAGGGGGAATTTGCTGTAAAGTTATGAGGATGCCCATGATATCAAAGGGAAAAGAGAAGAAACTGGCAGCTCCAGAGGGTCTTGGGAGTGAGGACCTGTGAGCAGAATCAGTGAGCACCTCCCCGAGGATTCCAGAACTTCGACTGCTTTCAGTCTTACAATCCAGTTCGCAGTTGAGCTTCTAAGGAGAAAGTGTCAGATAGGACCGCCACAGCAGGGCACTCTTTTACCCCCCCCATCCAATCCACTCCTCCATTAAATATTGAGCAAATGCCTCTTTGTGCCCAGCCATGGGTTTGTGATGCCATTTGAGGTATCCAAGTGGGCGACTGCATACGTGGGGCTGATGAAGAAGAGGCCCCAATCTATTTTGAGATCATGAGCCTCAGGCTTGTGAGCAATTACTCCCAGAATGAAATCCCAACTCCTCCCTGGGATCCAGGGAGCCCTCCAGGCCCCCACCCATTCCCCTCCAGCCTCATCTTACCTCCACCCCCTCTCTCACTCTCAGCAGCCACGCAGGCCGCCTCGCTGCTCCTCACAGGTGCTAAGCTCATCCCCTCTGCCTGGAACTGTCTCCCTCACTATGTGAGAGTCACCCACATAGAGATGGTATTTAAACCCATGGCAGGCAGAAAGGTCATTCCCCAAAAGAGAATCGGGGTGTTATTCCAAAAGAAGGTGGGATGGGCTGGCTAGTTAGCTCAGTTGGTTGGAGCACGCTGTCATAACGCCATGGTCAAGGGTTCGGATCGCTACGCCAGCCAGCTGCCAAAAAAAACAAAAACAAGAAAAAGGTGGGATGGATGCTGGATAGCAAAACCCCACGCAAACTCCAGTACCGAGGACTCTAGAAGGGGTCTCTGACCTCAAAATGGGTTGAGAATGACTCTCTAGTATTATGGCTTTCAAAAGTATCTATATTCAATACATTTTATGTTGTAGCCCATTACCTCATATATATGTATGCGTATGAGTGCATATATATATATACGTGATCTATACTGAAATAAAAATGTTACAAAGCAGGGCTGGCCAGTTAGCTCAGTTCGGTAGAGTGTGATGTTATAATACCAAGGTCAAAGGTTCAGATCCCCTTACCAGCCAGCTGCCAAAAAAAAGTTACAAAGTCATATATGTCTTTATTACATTGACACCCCTGATGTTTTATGTCTACCCGGCCCATTAAAAAAAAGTTAATAGAAAAGAATAATAATAAAAAAAAAGCTAAACTGGTCATAACTGATGGAGTTTAGATGTATTGTCCTCCCAGAACTCATGGAAATCTAACCCACAGTGTGGCAGTTTGAGCTACAGGGCGGATCCCTCATGAATGGATTAGTGCTCTCCCAAGGTAGGGGGAGTAATGAGTAAGTTCTCGCTCTATTAGTTCCCATAAGAGCTGGTTGTTTAAAAGACCCTGGCACCTTCTCTCTCTCTCGTTTCCTCTCGCCATGTGATCTGCTTGTACCCACCGGCTGCCCACCGCTTTCCACATTGAGCAGAAGCAGCCTGAGGCCCATGCTAGATGCAGCTGTCCCAGAATCATAAGCCCAATAAACCTCTGTTGTTTATAAATTACCCAGTCTCAGGTGTTCTGTTGTAGCAACACAAAACAGACTAATGCAATAACCCAACAACTTGATTTAGTAACCCCTTGGCCATGGTGGGGCACATGGCTCCTGCGTGCCTCTCCCTCAGTCCCCTTCTCCAGCCCCACCCCCACTCCCCTCACCTGTACGATTTTAACAAGCACCTAGCTGGCCTCCCTCCTTCTTGTTTCCACCCTGCCACAACTAATTGTTCTAAAGCCCAGCTTTGAATATATCAAAAAATCCCTATGGTGGCCTCCTGTTTGGATTTGAGTGACTCTTCTGTTTTCTCTCCTCCACGCCGGGGCCCCATCCCCCCCTTCCCTTGGTTACTGTGAAGGGCACCTGCTCACTCACTCACTCACTCACCCCTCATTTGCTGAGCATACTGTACCGGATCTGGGAAATACAGTATTGAACTAGGCAGATAATAGTGACTCACCCACAGAGCTTATGGGAAAGATTTGCAAGTAATTAATATAAAGTATGGGATGGGGAATACAGGGTGTAATGACCCTAATCTAGCTGGGGAGCATCCAGGAAGCCTTCCTGGAAGAAGCACCAATTAAGTTGAGCACAAAAGAGCAAGGTGTCCTCCAGGAGCCATCAGACAATGTCTGGGGACATTTGTGGTTGTCACAACTGGGGGGCGCTCCTGGCTTGGAGTGGGTGGAGGCCAGGGACACTGCTCAACACCTGCAGTGCCCAGGACACCCCACCACAGAGGATGACTTGGCCCCAAATCTGTAGCGCCAAGGTTGAAACACAATTGTGAAAGCTTACTTATTTCTCACAACTCTGTGAGGTGTTGAATTGTTATCTCTTTTCCAGATGGGGAAACTGATGGAAGTCATTTACTTGAGGGCACCATTAGTGACCAAGGAGCTGTCACTCAGACTTGTGCAGTCTAGTCCCAGCCACTCTGCCACACTGTGTCTTCTGGCCAGGGAGGAGTTGGGGAATGGCAAAGAGGAAGAAGAGAAGTGACCAGATTGTGGGCATTTTGAGGAGGGAGAAAGGTCAAAGGACAGGGCCATGTGGGTGATCATAGTGGTGCCCATGCTGTGATGGAGACACTGGGGAGGAGGTCTGAATGGCCAGATGCCCAGCTCCTGTCATGCTGTGCCAAGAGTGAGGCACCCATGAGCCTTTGAGCAGCGGTGGAGTCAGCCAGCAGCAGGTGGAAGGGTGTTTCCGTTGTGGGAAAGGGTGAGGTCACCGAGCATGTGGATGGGGAAGAGGGCCTGGGGCAGGACCCAGGGCAGACGGGCAGCAGCCGGAGAGCACCTCTCCCTTCTCAGCATGTCTGCATTTGTTGGGGGGTGTGGGCACCTCCCGTCTTGCAGTGGAGTTCTTGCTGCCAGACAGTACATGAAGGCAGGGACATCTTTGGGGTTCCCCCTTCTCCCTCCCACCCCAGCTGTGGCTTATTGAAGTCTGCCTGGAGGCTGTGGGGGCTGTAACAGCAACTCCATCACCACCAGGGACCCAGGCACCTGTCTCACTGCTTTGACATCTTTATCATATGACTTCCACCTCAAGGTCCAAGATGGCTGCTGGTGCTCCAGCCATCATGTCTGCATTCCAGCCACCAGCCTCAACTTTCCCATGTGTACAACAGGGGTAACACCTACCTCAGAAGATCAACAAAAAGAGGAGATGGGACGGGAAAAATGTCTAGTGTGGAGCCTGTTGTGGTTACAGTCAGTGCCTCCTGGAGGCTCTTGGTAGGACCAAGGTTTTCCTTGTTTGTGAGGCATCCATACCCCAGGGCTCTACTCAGTTGGTCCCTGAGGAACTTGCTGGCCTGTGGACCTTCAGCAGGCTCCCCTCTGTTGGTCAGTAATCAGCCTCACATCCTCACCAACCTCTCAGATCCAGGGCAGGGCCTGGGGCTCCTACATGCAGCCCCGCAGTGGGCCTGGCTCTCTGGGGGGTAGGTACAGGTGGGACAATTGCTGCTCAGGGAAGGACTGGCAGTGGCTTGATTTGGCTCAGAGGCCTCAGCTGCAGGGAGCCCAGAGTTGGGAAGTTCTGCATTTGTGACCCTCAAGAGGGTGGGGGCGAGTAGACTCCCACTGGGTGCTCAGAGGCTGCAGGGAGTGGCACAATTGGTACGCAGTTGAGTCCTGGGAGCTCCCCAGGATTGGCCACACAATTTGCAGGCCCTGGTGCAAAATGAAAATATGGGCCCTTTGTTCACAAGTTAAGAATTTCTAGCTGGTAGGTAGCACAGCATCAAACCAAACACAGGCCCTGGAGTTCCCAGCCTTGGAAAGTGATAGATGATTTTAGTGTCACCTCTTCCTGGGAGAGAGGGGCCTGGGCTGGGGCAGCTGACCGGGAACTGCATCAACCTCTCTGGAACATCCTCCCACCCGTGGGTCCTTCCTGGTTCCTGAGCCCATCACCCTTCTCTGTGGGGTTTCTTCAAAGTCCTATAACCCCCAGCATCAGAGTCCCCCAAGAAGAGACAGTCGCAACAATACAACTCCTGGCCTCCACCCTCATCCCACCGAGTCAAGCTCTCTGCCCTGGGCCTGAGAGGCTGGGGAGGGTGTGGAGGCTGATGAGCCTGGGTGATTACTGCCCAACAGAGGGGAGCCTGAAGAAGGTCCACAGATGGTGGGAGATGGGGTCCAGGAATCGGTGTGCACTGATTTTCAAGGGAGTCTGAACAGTGGTCCCCACCACTTGCTGAATAAACCCTGAGAACCACCAGTGGGTTCCATCAGCAACTGGAGATCTATTTATTCTGCCACAGCTGAACGGGTCTAGACTGTTTACAAAGGCGAACTGGAGACATCGACGGTCCTGGGCAAAGAATTGTTTTAGCACCATCGCGGGCTCAGGGCTGGCAGCTCCTTCTGGAAGGCATAAGAAGGCCCTGAGGGCAAAGGTTTAGTCTCCCCTCCCCAGACAGCCAGCACGCAAGTGTGGGAGATGCTGAATGGAGAAGAAAACTGTGGAAGGTAGCAACTCTCAGCTCTTAAAGGGACTTGGGCCAGAGTTCACAATTCCAGCAGAGAAGGGTTTGTTCTGTGTAAGGGACAGGTGTCCTGGTGTAGCACTCAGTACACTCAGAACACAGCCCCCGATATGAACTTCTTCGATATTAACAATCATTTTTCTTCTTGAACAGCATGTCATCCTGGAAGGGCACACTGACCCCGGGAGTCCCCCTGAGTCTCAGTAAACATTCCATCATCTAAGAGGCACTAATGCAGCAGAGCTGACGGAGTCCAGGCTCCCTGAGTGGCCGGGCGGCATCCTCGGGAACCTCGTGGAAGGCACCAGGTGCTAGATGCCCTGCAGGGGGTGGTTGGGGTCGCTGCGCTCACGCTTCACGAGAGGCTCGCCCTGGCTGCGGGCATCTGCCTCGGCCTCGCTGCCACGCTCGTCACTGATGTCATCTGTGGGGTCAGGGGGCACAGGAGGAGGGAGAGAGAGATGCGCATATTCAGAGAACTGCACAGACATGAATGAGCCAGGGCATCGAGGACACAGGGCAACCTAAGGAGCCTGTCCTCCCTCACCTGCCTGGTCACCCCTAAGTGCCCCTAGGTTGGGCAATGGCAAGGGAGTCTTCTGACCCGTGACATCCCGTGACCAGCGCCGACTGGCTTGGGCCACGTTCCCAGTGGGGCTGTTCCTCCTGTCCACTCTCCTGCTGGATGTGTATGCAGGAGGCCTGGCTGTGGCCTCAGTCCTGCGGGCTGGTGTGGGGGTGCCACCTGGATACCGTCCCCAGGGCCCTCAACCTGCCCCAGGGCCTCCACCCGCCTGCAGATTGTGTGATGGGGCAGCCAGGCCAAGGCTGGGAGGGATAGCCCTCGGAGGGCCAAAGCCACAGACACACGCACCTTTGTCAAGCAGCGTCAGTGACAGGGAGGCGAGATCGTTGAACTGAAAGATAAACTCAGAGTCAGGGGCGTCCGCAGAGGGGTGGCAGTTACTCTCTAGGAGGGTCTCAGGGTATGTTACCCAAATGGCCTTAAGCAACGTCCTCTGTTCAGTTACATGACTGGGGTTCTGCCCTGAGAAGTGGCTTTGACACTGCCAGGTGGCAGGTGGGTCCCCTTGACACTTTCCAGGCCACACCTGGGAGTTGATGGAGGGTAAGGGGGTGCTGACTGCTGGGGCCAGCCAGGGGACAGGGAGCTAGCAGCGGAAAGCCCTGGGGTGTTGCTGATCCAGCCTTTTGTGGTGGCTGGAGGGTCTGTGAGCTCCTGGAGTCTGTGCATGGCATGAAAACTACCCATGGCTCCCAGCAGGGCCCAGCACCCATGCCAGCGTGGTAAGTGGTGGGTCCTGGTCACTAGCCCTTGGAGTGTTGTCTCTGAAAAGTAAGTTTGCGGGGGGGAGGGGTAGTGGTCACCATTGATCCTGGGCTTATCATGTAGTAAAAGCTCCACAAGTTTCACCTCATTTCTTCCTCAAAACTACCCCACCCAACCCAGCAATTCCGCTCCTGGGTGCAGGCACAAGAGAATGGAACCTAGGTGTGCAAAGACCTGTACACAAATGCTCACAGCAGTGTGACACAACAGCCAAAAGATGGAGACAACACAAGTGCCCACTCACAAATGAATGGACAAACATGGCATGGTCCATCCACACACTGGAACATCACTTAGCCATGAACAGGAGCAAGGCTCTGACACACGCTACCACGTGGATGAACCTTGAACAAGTCACTCTCAGTGACCGATGCCAGACACAAAAGGCCACACAGTATGTGATTCCATTTATTCCATTCTGTCCACAGAGACAGAAAGTGGATCAGTGACTGTCAGTGGCTGGAGGAGGTGGGTGGGGAGTGGCCGCTAATGGAAAGGGAGTTTCCTTTTGGGGCAATGGACTGTTCTGGAACTAGATACTGGTGATAGTGGCACATTGTGAATGCACTAAATGCCACTGAATTGTGCACTTGAAAATGGTAAATTTTATGTTATGTGTATTTTACCTCAATTAGTAAAAACACCACCCATGGTGGGAAGGGGGTGTTCGAGGCATCATTTTGGTGACAGGAAGCCTGCCAGGTGGCAGTGAGTAGGTGGCAGAGGAGCTAGGATCTGGACCCAGGTCTCTCGGCCTCTTCCCCGTCCCTGGCCTCCTGCAAATGTTTTCTCTGGGCTGTCCACTGCGTCCACACTCGCAGTATGCCTCCCTCTCCCTGCAGGCTCGGCCCTCCAGGGTGCCGTACCAGGGTCCCCTCACCTCTCCCATGACAGCGATTGGCGTCTCTCCAGTTGCCTCGGCGACACGGTGCTCGACCAGGTAGAACATGTACTCATCATAGAGCAGGCGGATGAGGTGGAAGGAACCGAAGCTCGCAGCACTGCGCAGGGTCAGGTCCCGGATCACCATGGAGCTGGGGAGACGGCGGACAGAGGCTGGGAGACGGGTCGGGGAGGACTGAACCTGGGGCAATTGGCCAGGCTTCTATGGAGCAACATACTCATTGGTGTGGTTCTTAGACCTGCTGGCCTACAGGGGCCTGCCAGCCACCGAGCCACCCCTAAGTTGGGCATGATGGACGGGTGGGGATGGGGCTGCCCACTTGCTCCCAGGGGATGGGACAGGAGCAGTCAGCTCTAAAGCAAGAGGCCGCTTGACACCGCAAGTGTGATGGCTTCTAGCCCAAGCATCGGAGACTGGTTCTTGGCTTGTGAGTAATATTTCAGACTCCGAGTCAGAGCAGAGACCAGAAGTTCGTGCCCACTTGCCCAGCAACAGGCGCCTTTCCTCGCCTTCCTCGTGGCTTTCCCTCCTCCAGCCAGTGCTGTTAGGCACCTAAGAACCAGACAGAAGTCCTGGGTGCTTCTGTCTCTTTCCTGGAGAGCAGGGGTTGGCAAACCATGCCTAGATCCAGACTGGATGCAGCCCACTGCCTGGTTTTGTGCTGCCTGTGAGCTGAGAATGATTTTCACATTTTGAAATGGTTGAAAAAAATCAAAAGAATGTTATTTTGTGACACGTGCAAATTACATGAAATTCACATTTCAGTGTTCACAGATAATTTTATTGGCACAAGCTGTGCCTGTTCCTTTACGTGTTGTCTTTCCATGCAATGACAGAGTCGAGTAGCTGCAGGAGAGACCATGTGGTCTGCCAAGCCGCAAATATAGACCGACCCCGATTTGTAATGGTTCAATTTATGAGTTTTCAACTTAACAATGGGTTTAAGCGGATGTAGCCCCATTGTAAGTCTGTACTTACTATCTGGCTCTTTACAGAAAAGGTGACTCCTGATGTAAAAGAATTATAACCCCAATGCCCTATCTCAGAGTAAGAACTCATGAACTCTCAGTTCTGTTGAGTCAGTGTTGTAGCAATAAAAGGAACAGGAAGGGACAAGAAAGGAGAGACACAGCACAAACACTACCGAAGCTGCTGATACCTATGTGTAGAGCTAGGGCTGGGTCTGGAGCTCACAGACCCCTCAAGCCTGTTCACAAACCCTTCACACACAGGTCTATGAGCTAGGTAACCAGAAAGAAGGTCCTTGGAGCCGTAGGTGAAGAAACAGTAGTTTTTATTCAGCACACACACTAATACCCAGGCAGTCCCAAAAGAAGCTCAGAAACTCAACTGCTACCGGCAAAGTCCAAAGAAAAAACTGAGCAGCTGCCAGCAGAGTAAACATGCTCTGTTTTTAGACCCGAGCTCTACCGGCCAGGCCAGCACTGCTTCACAAACTGAAGAACACACAATAGCAACAAAACTAAAAAGATACATAGGTGCACATGTGCACTAACTTGACCCACGCACAACTTGTTTACACGAAATGTGCTGCACGACCCCCAACCAGACCTGAGGTGGAAGGGGCTGACTAAACTATTCTATTTTCCCCACACTACGCAATAGCCACGGGGTGTGCAGGTGATGCGGTAAGGACAGCTGATGACAAATCAGGGTACTGAAGTCTTTCTGCATTTCCCTGGGCCAGTGTGTAGGCAAAATGGGAGCCGGCTTCAGCTGCCTGTAACTTTGAGATGGCTCAAGAAGGGCACCTGTGTGGCTCCTGTCTGTGTGGTTAGTGTGTGTGTGTCTATGAGCCCTTTAGAAAGCAAAGGGAACTTGAAGGACGTTTATGAACACAAAGACCGCATAAGTGGACAGAGTGAAACAGCTCGGGGTTTGTGATGTGTTTTCTCCCCTGGCTCTGTGCAGCCAACACCTCCCCACCAAGGTAAACACAGCGAACATGGCCTGCGGGTACTTGGGAGGGAGGCCCCCCACCCCCAACCCTTGCCCACCCCAAGTAAGCTGCACCCCCCCAGCCCCCTCCTGCTCCCTGGGCCCACCAGCTCGCTTCCTAAGCCCCCTTTCATGAAGGCCTCTGTGTAGGTCAGGTTCTAACATTCTGCACCTACCCACCCCATAGCCCCGGTGTCTGGTGCGATGCTTCAGCCCGAAGTATCTTTCCTGAAACATCTTTGTGGTCACCTTGGCATGTTTTGGGTTCTCCAAATGTGCTTGCCCCTTCCCGAGGGTAGGAACATCAGCAGAACTCTACCAAGAGGAGCCCAACCAGAGCCGGGTGATCAACCAGCCAGGGCCTCTGCCCACCTGTTCACCACTTTCTGGTGGATGCTGCAGAAATAAATCCCTTAAAGCTAATTTGTATTTTTTTTTTTGTCCTTTTATTTTGTCTTTTTTCGTGACCGGCAACGGATCGCAACCCTCAGTGTCGCGCCCG